>NC_034409.1:189890141-190091436 GCF_002078875.1 Numida meleagris | reverse complement strand
AGATGGTATATGCTGAATCTGCTCCCTGACTTACCATATGTCAATATGCTGGGCATCATGAGGTTTTATTTCCTTCAGTCCTAAGTGATAATCATTTTCTGTCCATATAGCCAGTTCCAGTATCCTAGATATGCAGTATATTGTAAGCAACCAGTACATTGAGCTATGTGGTACTTGGTTCTGTCCAATTGGCAGTAGGTAAGAGAACTTGGGTCCAGTCAAGGACGGCATTGATATATTTGAGATGTACTTCTAAAGAGCTAACCCTAAAATAGCATCTCAGCATCTCCTAGTATGTAAGTAGGTTAGTATGTAGGGGTCTTCTGAGTCCCTTCCAGACTTACAGTCCCATGATTCTTTTACTATTTACTGTCAGTGTGGATGTATCCTCTGTAGCCTCAGAGATGACCAATACAGATTCCTCTGTTATTTATCTACCACCTTCTATATGTCTCCACATTAAACTAATCTCTTGTGTTCGTCTATTTTTTTTTTTTTTTGCTTTCAACTTCCTCCTTCCCTAGTCTGTGGCTCACTCAATTTTTCTAATGTTGCATTTAAGAACTTCCCTGCTTCTGTCTCTCCCTTTCACTTTCACTTTTTTTTTAAATGGCAAAGTAGCTGCCCTACCTCTCTAACATGCCAGCTCCACTCTTCACATTCAGCTTTTTCAGCAATCAGTGGAACTCAGAAGTGTTTTGAAAGAAGACAGAGATGAGAAAACGTAAGGAGGAGCTGGAGACAATTTGTGGTCACAGTGCCATCCAACAGGACTGACATTATAAAATTAGTTATTAGACAAATAAGCATCAGTTATTAGAAAAGTAAATCCCATATTTTCTTGCACAATGCTGTCTACTTTTCTCCATACATCTTCATGTACCATGAGCAGTTTTACTAAAATGGAAAGGAAAAAAAAACAACAACCGTCTCTTGGAAATTCTAACAATTTGTTCTAGAATTATGGCATGTTTTCAAGCTAGTTCTTTGTGACAAGAAAACCTGATGAAATTTTCCTTTTCATAGAATCATAGAATGGCTTGGGTTGGAATGGACCTCAAAGATCATCTAGTTCCAAGCTCCTTGCTGTGGGCTCGCTGCTGACTGCTAGATCAAGCACCAGATAACATTGCCCAGGGCTCCATCCAGCCTGGCCTTGAACATCTCCAGAGATGGGGCATCCACAATTTGGAGAATCCCAAATATAGTTTGACATGCAAAAAAACTGCTAGTATTTTCAAGCATTCTTCTAGAAAGGGGATGACATCACTTTTCGCTCTCAAATGCTCCTTCTTTGTAATTAGCCTTTGCCTCATGTCACGCTAATTATCTTCTGTTATATAAATGTCTATGGAAAAACAATAACATAGAGACATTTGGTCCTAATTTTCTTCCAAAGGTGGGTTATCTGGAGCTCTGCTTTCAATTACTACCTGCAGATCCCCAAATCACATACAGATGAGTCCCTTGTGAGTACTCCAGCACTGTTCTATATACCCGAAGCACCTTACTTTTCTACCTCATGGGGCTTTACTTGCTTTTATCATCACCATTAATCATAATCATACGTCAAGGTACACATGGGTGCTTAAATTATCAATGCATGTGAGGATGCAGCCATATGCAGTTGTGTCTGAAGACAAACTATCATTGATTTATCAAAGAGCTTAATAACATTACAAAGACCAAAGTGGACAGCTTCTCTTACCACCTCATTGTCATGGGGTTTACTGTGGACTGTTTTTATTTTGCTATAGTGGGGTAAATCTCACACTAATACCATAAGCCCAAATAATTGTGAAATCACTCTGCATACACAGCAGAACAAACCTTCTAACCACAGTTGTCATATAGACATGTACCTCATTCAGCCAGAGTTTCAAGAATTTGAAAGGAGCAGAAAAGGAAGCAATTAAAAGTCAGGCAGGTCTCCTGCAGTGCTTGGAAGCAATCAGCTTGGCTGTTTAGAGAAAGAAATGCCTAACTGTCCAGCATGTCTGAGCCAAAGACAGTGCAGATAAAACCAACGGCCACACATAATTTCCTTTGTTTGCCTTACACATTGAGCAACACTTTCTTTATCTCTGACTTTAAGGTCTTGTGAGCAATCAATAAGGAAAGTTACATTTTTTAGGGTTTGTATTTTAAAGAAAGAGTCAGATGGATTCTGTCCTCCCTTTATGACGGAAATGAAGATTTCACTTTCCTGTCTGGTGTAGCCACTAAGAGAAAAGAATTCAATCTAAAACATCACACAAATGTGTGGAAGTGTACACCATTACAAAGTCAGCCTTTCAACCATCACAGATGCAGTGATATTGAGAAAAACACCCAGATTTCCTATGTCTGGGAACAGAATTTTATTGTCCTCCCACAACTTTTGGCATATACCTGGCCCAAAATTTTATTTCAGATATTGGAAGACAAGGCTGTATGCTAAGCAACAGTTTGTACTCTTTGTCATTTAATCACTTTTCTAGTTATCTTACCTTACCAAGATTTCCCTTCCCTTGTATGACACGGATCACTGTTCCTTATTTACATCTAAAGCACTTTGATACCCTTTATTTAGTTACAGCCTGAATGTAAAAGGTGTATGTAACAGTATTAATAACTGAGTCACAGCAATAGGTAAATAAAGCTCTTCACATTAATTTCAAGCTTGATAAAATATCATTTCTTGTAAAATGTGTTTTCATTTCATCTCTTCCTCCTCTAGTCTGATCTGCAGCATGTCCTTCCGTTGCAAATATTCTGTTTCCCTCATCGTTTTCTTGGTACTGGCCCTGTGAGCAGCCGTCTGTGTGCTGCAGATCTGAGAGCTGCAGGGCAGATCACAGTGGAAAACTTCACCTATTAGACGCTAACGAAAAGCTTTAGAAAGAATAACAAGAATAAAAAAGGATTATTTGGAAAACCCTAATCATGATGTAAGTGGCCACTGGTTTTTGATTGGAATGATAATCATGTTGGGATTACCTTGTAAATGCTCCCTATCTAAGATTAAAGTGCAATCACTTTACATGCTACAAGTATGATAGGTTACTGATTGTGCATCTTTATCTTCTGGATCAGTGAATAATTGGTTCAAGCTCTGGCAGGAATTCATTCATCCTTAACATCTGAATGAGTAAGAGATGAAAAACTGAAGATTTCCTACAAGATGTGTCTTCTTCCAGGTCTCTTATAAACTACATTTTTCAAAGTTTCATTGTTCATTTTCATCCTGCTGTGATCCACAGAAGATCATGAGGAACATGGCTTTCAGAAACCTTTGCTACATTCATAGACACAAGTGTCACAAAGCCTAAGATATGTCAAAACAGTAGGGGTTCATTAAATGTGGTCACTGCAGTACCACTTTATTCACAGGAATGTGTAAGGGTTGGCTAATGAGGAATGATTTCCAAAGGTAAATATACAGAATACGGCTTTATGATGACAAAGAACGTGTCAAACAGCACTCAGATGTTGGGAGATATCACCATCTTTGAGATAAGGGAACTATTTAAAATGGCACAAAACCATGGTTGATTGGTTGATGGCTGGACAAGATGATCTTAGTGGTCTTTTCCAACCTGAACAATTTTATGATCCCATGATTTAAAAATCAAAAGTAGTAGGGTTACAAGGGAAGGAAGTCATCAAAAAAAAACTAATGAGAAAAACGGCTTATCAAAAATAAGTGCCTTGTCAGTAGATTCAATGGCTCTGGATAGATTGATAGAGAAGAAAAAGTTACCGTCCTTGACAGATAAATCTAGCTTTCCTTCTTTAAATCAGAGAATATCATCCAGCTACAACATCCAGTTAGGTTTACAAGGACATTATTTTATTATTATTTTTCTTTCCCCCTTTCATTTGTATTTATTTGCTGGCTGTATTTATTTGTAATGCAGAGAGCTGTAAGCACATCCACATGGCAACAGTTAAACAAACACTCCTTTGCTAAAGATATATCTTAGCCTCCATAAACAACATTCCTACTCTTCCCATCCTGTTAATTTGAATGGTCAGTAGTTATTCAAGAAAGATACGACCTAGCAGCCAAGAAGGGTACATCAAACTAATTTTCATTTTTCATATGTCATTTGAACCCAAGAGCCTTGAATTTCTAGTGGAGCTTACTGCGGAGAATCACATAAAACAGGAATCCAGAAGACTTGAAAAAGAATATTTTGAAACTGTTACCAACTTTTGTTAACTTTATAAAAAACTAGTTGTCTTCCTAAGTCCAAAATCTAAAAAAGTTTCAGCTAGATCTTCTAGTATCATGAGTGGCTTAAAAATCTTTGTTGCCATTTTGGGTTTTTAACCATTTCATCAGAATTCAGGCCATGTTTCCAGGCTAATCTCACCCATCAGCACAATATATCTGTATTAGAACTGATAGTGACAATAAATTTATAGTTGTGTTAGTCATGCCAACTGGCTGGTTTTGGTTTCCCTTGAAGCATCTTGTGCTTTTTTTGTCAGAAAAAGAAAGTGCAGGTAAAAGGGAACATTTTTTACCCTCCAGCCACTCACTTCAGCAGGGTTTCTTGGTCTGGCAATATACTGTAAGCAGGAATGATACTGCTCTCTCTACATAACTCAGCTCAGCTCCAGGCCAAAAAGTGTGACTGTGTTGGCAAGGCTACAACTCTGAGCTAATGTAATCCATTAATACAGTGCCTATTAATATGGGTTTGGCTACATGCTACAAAGTCAACAACTCCTACTTGTCTTGGAAATGCCAGCAATATCAGCTTGGAAATGCCTCTGGAGCACCCACCAGCCCACAATGAGCAATAATACAGAGAGAAGTACAATCACAAAATCATAGAGTCCTTAGAGTTGGAAGGGACCTCTGAGGGTCATCTAGTCTCAAATCTCTCCAGCCTTCAGTAGAGTGGGTACCACAGCATATGGAGGCTTTATACTACTCAAATAGCAGCAAAGGAGCCATCTCTTCTATATATAAAGAATAGCAGGAGGAATATGATAACATGTCAGGATGGGTTCCCATCCCTTCGGAAATGAAAGTCCAATTAAGGTTGTTCCAAATACCTTCAGATACCCAAGGAAAACCATTAGGAGAAGAGCAAAAGTGAAGAGGATCCTTCAGATTCACAGCCTAGGTGAATATGGTCACAGTTATCCACTCTCTGTGGGGTTTAAATGGACTGCTACGTTGCGGCATGTCCAGCTGGCATGACTCTGAGTATCAAGCATGTGTGTTGGCTGCAGGGCACAAAGATTTCAATGCAGGACTTTTATCCGTAAGGCTGGAAGGCTGTTCGTGTGCACATTTCAAGCAACCCCAACTTTTTAAAACCTCAGACAGTAAATCAGACACAGATATAATTTCAAGCCTGAGGAGAAGTTAAGGGTCATTTTTTGGCTTTTTATTTTCCGGGCTACCATGAGAGAACAAAAAAAATATAGTCTGAACTGGAATGTATCTCTGTAACAACTCCCAGTGCTTTTTCTTCACCAACTGGACTATAACCCTTGAAGCCAGTATTTTGTGTTTAGAAAAGCACAGAAAATGGCCTGCCTAATGCTGCAAAGAGTTGGGAAATTACAGATTGTTATCAATAATTAGTATGATTTTTGCCATTTACTTAACAAAAAGACAGAAAGAGGCTGGGTCAGTGGCAGTGGTTCAGGCTTGTCACTTTTCATCAGCTTAAGTGCTGAGAGCAGATGTGAATCAGGTTACAGCTAAAAGCTTTATACACCAGTATTCACAGCCAAGAGTGCATCAGCCGTGAGCATTTGGTTAACTTTTATATGTTATGATTCCTAAAAGGGGAAGGTTCTTGATGACTAAGAATCCATTTGAGGTAATGAGAGCTCACTTGCAGCAAACAGGCTCAACTTCATTAAGCAGTGAATGCAAATAACTTGAGTCTTACTGCAAACTACACTGAGAAGTCAGCAACACCCAATACAGGCATCCACAGATCACTGCAAACTTAAGCCCACAGCATCGCTCAGCTTGTATGAGCATTTCCAACCTGTTCTAAGCAGATAAGTCATATTTGTTGATGTTAATACCCAACAGATGACAATCTAATACATATAACACTCAGAAAAAGCCATATATACTTGGGGTAGTGAGCCTACACTGTGGAATAGCTCTTTAAATAGACTCCTCACTTCTGTTTCCAAGCTGGCTCTTCTAAATTTCCTGTCTCCATCTAACTGCTCAGTTAGCTGAAAACAAGCAATCATATTAAGAAGATAAAGCCTTTTTGTGGCTTCTGGGATGTGGCTCCCATTTTGCATTTGGAAGTGTTTGGAGACCAGCTGTGTGAATGACCATCTGCCTGCTTGTTGGAGCAGAAGAACTCAATATCCTTTATTAAAGTCTTCTTTGTCATTCCCTTCAGTTTCTTACATGGTATTGGGGTGGCAGAGAGCCACTACTTGAAGCCTTCTGAGTTTTGATTAAATAGGTGACCTAATTTTCTAGCAGTGTTGGTGGCATGGGAAGCTGTGGATACATAAATCATGAGTCCAACACAGCAATGCTAAACCTTTTATCAACAAGTTAAACATCAAGATTTCAGTGAAGTAACTCATCTGAAACACCTCTCTGAAAAAAATGTCACCACGTTTTAAGGTGGTTCAAGACAAGTGAGGTGAATTTTGGCTTTGATCTGGGGACGACGTTATGAGAATGAGTCAGCCCAGAAGGTACTTTTTTGCTGGTTGATAGGACCTTCCTCCACAGAAACCATCTGATCTGTGTATAAACTTGCAGAAGGATTTGGAACAAATAAGATTTTTTTTCTTTGTAAAACAATATGCACTCTATATTAGCAACCACATTGTAGAAAGTTCCTGACTGCAACTGTCAAGCAATAAATGCAAATAACAACGTTACACTGGTTTAAAAGTAACAGCTTTCTGAAATCCTCTTGTCTCTATAGTTCCTCTGTTTCTTGTCTTTTAGTAACTCTACACCACTATAAGAAGAATGTCAGTTGTCTTCCTCTGCAAACCTAGGTTTAATGATGTAGTGAACATATGCACTGCAGAAGAACAGACAGTAAGATTTTTTTCCTTAGCATAATAAGTTGTAGGTAGGGCTTGAGACTGTGAGTAAAAAGTATAAAAGAAAGAGACAGCTTTTAAGAAACAGTCTAGTGGATCTTAATGGCGTTCTGAAGTTTGTTTCCCCACCGTCTTCAAACCTGGGTGATGATGAAGACACATATATATGTGTACAAGTGCACAAATGCAAAGAAATAAAACAAAATATGTTGGCTGTTGGTCTAGATCTGTTGGTCTAGATGATCTTAGTGGTCTTTTCCAACCTTAATGATGTTATGATTCTACAAAAATAGTTGTGTCTATTGTAAAACTGCCACCCAAGAGCTAACAATGGCAATCATCAGTGATGAAAGCCTGGTGCAACTAATTGCTGAACCAGTACCAGCTGGTACTCTAATCCTATTGCCAAATCTACTATTGCGGCAGAGAAGCCTGGTATATCTCAGATGATCTGAATGTGGATATAAGGAGAAAGCTTTTTATGATAAAGGTGTTGAGGCTCTGGAGCAGGTTCCTTAGAGAGGTGGTGGGTCCCCTGTCTCTGGAGACACCCAAGGTCAGGCTGGATGGGGCTCTGAGCACCTGATGGAACTGTGGGTGTCCCTGTTCATTGCAGAGGAGTTGGACTAGAGGGCCTTTAAAATCCCTTCCAACTCAAATGACTCTATGATTCAATAACGAAGGATAAACAGAATCAGTCTACTTTTCAGATAAGCCTGCAACTAGATGAATGTTAAAAATCATTGGTCCTCATGATTCTAGTGGTACACTGACCACCAGGTGGAGTCAGAAAAAGTAATGGGGCCATCATGAAGCATAAATCATTATATTTTTCTTCTGAAATGTGTAGCTTTTGTTGTTTCAGCTCTGGTAGAACAAAGATGGGGTTAAGGTCCAGATTCATTCACCTGAAATTAGACCTGCACATGAGAGGCAGGTGTCTATCTGCACTTCAATTACAGTCAGAGGAGACCTAATCAGCACAGTCAGTGGAGTCTAGAAACCCATTTGGCTGGTCAAATGCAGGTGTCTACTTCAGGGTCAGAGAAATAACTCTTCAGACTCCATTGCCTGCATTGGGTAGATGATGTTTAAAAGTTTTGCCAACCAACTCACATACTGATGCACAAGATGCTAGAATTCATGTGGTCGTACATGCAGATGAATCCCATCCAATACTCATTTACTTACACTTATGTATTTTGATGTGACAATTCCCAGGTCATCTGTGTGCACGTGGGTACTGCAATGAGTCAGCTAAGGCAGAGCAATCCCGAGACGTTTACCTAAAGTAGAATTCTCTCTGCGATATTGCAAGCACCTCTGCTGATATTACGAGGCAGTCAAAAACTGCACACTGACTTGATTGCTGTGCAACTGCAGGTTTTCAGGAAGATAATAAACAACACATTTTTTTCCCAAACTGAAACACATTTTCCCCATTTCTACATCCCCTTCATTCTGATAAAGCTTGCTCTCTACTTCAAACTCATCTTCCAGCTTTTCACGCTTTAATGAAATTCCTCCCATGCATACTTAGAAGTGCATGGATCTGAGATAGTAAACCAAGGCCAGTGTAACTGAAAGTAGAATACTGAAATGTAAGTACCTCTCCAAAACTTGTACAAAACATATAACACAATCAATAAAGCCCACCTTACAACAGTCTAAACTCTTCTTAATTTATGTTAAGGACTGTTTTATTCTGTTGCCATTTTTTTTCCCCAGTGAAACTTCTTTGTAAAGAACAAAAACCAGCAACAGCTGCCAAACAAACATTATTCAAAATAACATGCATTCACAGTTTTTCATCTTTCCTCACCTTGACTCAGAAGAATCTCAAGTGGGTGCATGTGATGTCCAAATAGATTGCACGACCTCCTCTAGAACAGCACACCAATAGGACATGAATGGAAATTGTCTTTAGCCTTCATCAAAGGTTATTGCTATCCTTGAAAAAGTGTGAGCAAGGAAACGTTCTGCTCAATGAAATTGTTTATTTTTGCAAAATGCCCAAGATAATGCATTTTGTCACTGATTTATGGAAACAAAGGCAGTATTTTTATCAAAGACAAAAGACTAACCTGGGCCAAAACTGATAATCAGATTGACATTTAAAATCATGAGGTCTGCCAAACAGTTTGTTGCTATCAAACCTAAATAATGAATGCCCACTCCAACTTGTTTTGATAGGAGATCCTACGAGAACCCCACATTACATAGACTTGGAATAAATATAGTACCCGGGAGAGAAAGAGATAAAATCTCAGCATCTCCTGCATCCAAACCTGCATTCAAGTCATTAGGAAAAAAAATCTTCCCCAGCTCAACATTTTTTGTGTCTTACTTCTTCCCAGTTTCATAAAGAAGGTCAAATACACCTCTTTAGAAATGAGATAGAGCCCATTAAACCTTGTGAGTAGTGAAACAATAGCAATGACGTTGTTAGCTCCAGCATTCAACCTGCAAAACCCAACTTTCCTCTCAGGGTCAGTTCCAATAGCTTTAACAACCTTGTTGGTTTTCCACTGACATCAGTGTGTGCTGGAAGGATAAAAGAGCACAAGTGGGCGAAATCAGACCTCTTTTGTAGGATAACACCATACAGTATAAGATACTGCACCACATCTGTATGGCCAAGTAATTTTCCATCTGTCACAGGAGAGACTCAAACCCAATCCTTTATATATGCTGAGGTTCTGTCGTTTTGCCTCTCCAGAAACAAAAAAATTGTTCATTTCTTATTAACTGTCCTTTTTACGGAGATATTTCAATTAAGTTGGGAGTAGTGTTACATACACTCTTTATTTTGTGATATTAGCCCCTAATGATTAATAGATTGCTCATAATTTCTGAATTGCCGTCTGTGTTCTATTATGCTCTCGTCATTTGTTCTGGTTATGAAACCAAAACAGAAAGTGTCTCACAGAGAGTGGTGGTGGCCATCTGGACCCCTGTGGGAGTTTTTTGGTAGATATAATGGCCAACCCAGTCTGAAATCAGTGACAAACCTAAATGATTGCATGAAGCCTACAGCCCCACGGAGAGTGCCATCCAAATTTTAGTTCAATTTAACACCCGAATGATGTAATCCAGGTGTCCTTCTGCACTATTAACTCTGTGTGTTTCTGAGTTTGTGATTTTTTCTTTTCTGCTGTTAAAAAAGACTGGAAAGAAAAAGAACCTTACAGTTTTAGGAAAACTTGGTCTTCAAAACTACATGTGAAGAGGAAACAATAGTAAACATATTGTGTTATTAACTTGTGGAATTTAACACTATGCTTTTATTATTCTTATTTCATGCTTCCATTAGATAAACACAATAAACATGTCTTAACAACTGTGCTAAGAGTATAACAACTATGCTAAGAGTAAGTATCTTCTCTCAAAATTTACAGGATTGAAAAAAAAGCAACACAACAGCAGTACTTATATTTCAAGTCTTGTCACCAAAAGAAAAAATAATCCATTCCCTAAGGGAATGGTTCGGAAATAATTCCTGCTATGTCTACTTCATAATCACCCACATTAGAAATGATACAATTTCCAAATAAATATTTAGTAATAATGCAGATCCCAAAATGAGGAACAAGATGGATTAAGCCTGACCTAGAAATTCCTGTCACTTGGAAGGGGACTGAACAACTGTGAGCATGGAAGAGGTACACAGCCAAACACCTGCAAGCTCACCAAACTGAAATGAGTACTGCTCTTCTCACCTCAGCACTTTCGAAGACAAATGAAAACCTACACAGAAAGTACAAGCAGTCATAAATAGTCTGAATGAGAACATATAATGCCCAGCCTTTAGCTTTACCTTTAGCTGCAGCTCGGACCCATGATATTGTAAGCTTGATGAACAGTTAACGGCAGGTAGTTCTGCTGAGATCACATCTGCTGTTATGGACCCCGCAACGCCCAGTATGCCCAGTAGTCATCTCCAAGGCTCTACAAAGCTATCATTACCTGTCATAGTTCATGATCATTGAAGTTGCTCATAGAATCTCTTTCTTCTAACAAGATAAGAGTTTTCTTTTGGGAAATCAGCTAGTTTATATATATATATTTGTAACAGTTAAGTTCCACTTGCCAAAAACCACCATTTGAAAAACTTTTTCAAAGTAAATTTGAAATCACACTTGACAGCCAGCTCAGCTGTTGGCTCTGATTGAACAGGTGGTCTGAATGCAATACTTAATCACCTAATTTATAATACTTAATATCGAGCTTCAAAAACAGATAAAGCTGTTTCGCTGCTCAGTGAGAAGAAATGCAGAAAATACACAGCCTTATTCATGTTGTTTTACTAAATCATATTACAAGCCAATTCTGACCCAGTGATGGCTAAGTCAAACTTTATCTCAATGTGAATATCTCTTATCATGTATAAACACAGTTATGGGACTCTATAAAACATAACAAAAAATAGATCTGCTGTTTAACAGGATCTCATGAGATTCAGATGCAAATTCTGCAGCTGTATTGTATCGTATGTCTAAAAATGGCAGGTGTGCTCTCTACCACTATTCCTCCATTGGAATATTCATATATTATTGCAAGACCTTCAACAAGTCATGTTTGAAAAGCTAAAGAACTCTTTGTACCATTCTGATTACTTTTACTCCAGTTCACTGTTTCCAAGTGGACTCTGGTGCTGTCTCCATCTCTTTTTTGCAGTTCTGTAAAATCACTGCAAAACCAGGGCCTGGACTTACAATCCCATTTAGACCAGAGAATGGATGTTGTTGGAAATCGATGAAGAGATGCTCATTGTACAATGGCTGATGATTTTCAGGTGGAATTGACTGTGCTGGGTGCTTCTGATAATGGTGTTCCATGAAAGTGCTTAGATGATGCTGTCTAAGAATACCCATCTGTAGGGCTATTTCTGAGGAGAAATTTCCATCTTAATCTTAACTGTTCCAAGCCAGCTGCCTTGCAGATCAACTCCCATGTCTTTGTCTCATGTTTTGTGAAGAATAGATATGATAAGGTTGAGTACTTTGGGATAAGGTAGAATATAACCAAGGGACTGATTTCATTTGTGGATTGAATATCCATGAACTGAGGGAGAAAAAAAACAGTGCAAACTATGCGAGTATGGTGACCATTTTCAAAATGCTTAAGTGGCCAGATAATTCAAGAACCCCTTTTTGGGATGTGACACTTCCAGACGTCAGATAATAAATAAATACACAATGTAAAATTCAGATGAGAAGAAAAAAATATATCTTGATATAATGCTAATATAATGTGGTCAAAATATTTCTGAATTTCAGAACAGTCCAAGGATGTCCAAAGCAATATTTTGTAATGGACCACATATCTTCTGCATATCTGGCAGAAACAGATTCACAGGAAATGCTAT
This sequence comes from Numida meleagris, assembly GCF_002078875.1. NCBI lineage: Eukaryota > Metazoa > Chordata > Aves > Galliformes > Numididae > Numida > Numida meleagris. Next base: position 190,079,024 of record NC_034409.1, on the reverse strand, counting down.
AAAGAAGTTCACACATCAGCTGGTGGAATAAGCATCCAGACTTTTTATTTCTGATATTTTAAGTTTTGGACCATCTCAATTAAAATCGGTTAGAAGTCAATTTCACAGCTGTTGGTTTTTAAGATCTCACAAAAATGATAATTCTCTGCTAGGCAATAATGTACTTCAGTGCAGCCATTCTGAGGATAAAGATGAGACATTTTAAGTGTCTGTCTCTTTCTCTCTCCTTGTCCCCCCCACAGCTCTCACATCCACCTCTCTGTAAACCACGGATGGGAAAGGACAGTGATCTTTCTTTTAAATTTCCGGGTGGAAGAAGGAGTTTACAGATCTGTTCATCTCATCTACAGCCACTTCTCACTGACATTATTCCCTGAGTCTAATGTGAACAGGAGCTGCCTGTACCTTGTCCACTGAGATCTAAACACTCCTGATGCTTAACGTTGCATACATTCAATATCACCAGTAAGGAATTCCCATGTGAAGACAAACCTGACTGCAAGTTATTCCAAGGCTAAACCCCAAGTTTTTTAATATGAAATCTTCTTTGTCTTGGTTAGAATATTTGGACTATATTTACATTTTGAAACCTATCCTAAGCATTTTCGTGAAGGATTATAACAAGGCCAGTCCTTTGGTGGAAGTTGTTTTTCAAGTAAAGGTCAGAAAAATTGTTCTGGAAACCTTAGACCCATTTTCAAGTGGGTAATTAAATCGGCCCTTCCCAAGGGGGGTGGCTTCCAGTGCAAGTTTGGTTGCCAGTATATGTCTATTTAATAGGTTGTACTTTGCTTTTTTCATGTTTATTTGGCTTGTGTTTGACTGCGTGGAATTGGCAATACATTGAGGAATGGCCATTAACTGAAGTTATATGGACTTGGATTGCGCAAATAGGAGAGTGACAGGGTAGAGGTGTACACAGCCCTGGATCCCCAGCCAAGGGCTGAACTAGGACATGTGGTTCTGCAGTGTAATGGAGAACACCTTTGAAAAACAGCCATAAATGGGACGCTGTAGGGCTTTGTTTGTGACTATGAGAAATGTGGGAATTTTTGCTCAGATCTAGTGTAAGTCATATGTATACTTTTTTTTTCCAAAGCAAATCTGTGCACAGCACTGCAAAAGCTGAAAACAGAATCACTTAGCCCATCCAATATATAACTGGCTTCTGGTAAATCTCAAGCTTATCTTTTCTCTGGGGCAAAATTCACTATATTTGTATAGTAAGTAGCAAAATGATGCCTTGATCTCAGTCAGATACTGATGATATATGAATGCTGTTCTTTAATAAACATGGTCTTCAGAGGCCTAACCAATGGTCATATGAAAGAGAATATGGATTGAGCTCATTTCTTATAAAGATATGTTTCCAGCACCAAATATAAACATTATCCCAGTTCGCCCTTCCTCTCCTAAAAACTGTGATTTCAACAGCAATGAATTATCACAGCTCCCACACTGCCAGTAGGATTGTACATGTAAGAAACTAACTCATAATATTTGAAGCACATCCGCTTTCTTCAACATTATTTCCATTTATTTTCCTCAATGATAGGCTTCCATTAATTTTTATGTATGTTATTAAAATAGATCATAAGCCATCTGACTTCAACTTTACTCTCCGTTACCTAAGTTTGACAAGGTTATGTTTGAAGCAGTCTACAGCTGTAATTAGTGTGCTCCGAGTAATCCACCCGACACAGAGATAGCCTTTGTTTTATTATGTACAGCATTCTGCACATCAGAGTAATTTGATGCAAATTACCAATTACTGTATCCCAGTGTATCTCTTGCAAAGTACTTTTGGGTGGTGAGATATGAATGGTACTACAGAAACATTTCTCATTTACTCCTGATGTGGATGAACATGACTCAACTGTAGACCACTGCTAAATTAAAAAAAAATGCAGTTTCAAAGCGTCAAACATCTGCCCAATTCCAAAGGGCATCATCAGAGCACTTAAACAAAAACACAGCAGGGAATTTAATCATGAGAAAACTGAAGCGAAAGAAGATTTTGTAGGGGCACAGCTAGTTTTGGTTCTTTCATGGCAAAAATAAAGGGGTCAGAGAGATCAAGAGGTCACCTATTCACGGGTTAAAAAAAAAAAAAAAAAGAACAAAAAGGACTTTTCTATAGTCTACTATGCAGTGTTAGGAAATGTCCCGATCAGGGTTTCCCCACCCTATATTCTACCCACCTTGAAGAATAAAGAAAACAAAATCCTTGGGCTTCAGCCTCTCAGCCGGCTTTTATCATAATCCATATTATTCGCAAAATAGACTGGAGGTGACTTATGCGGTGACCTCTCACCACAATTCAAAACGAGTCTTAATGAACTAGGGTAATTCATTCCTCCGGCAGAGCTTATGAGATAAGGCAAGACCGCACTGGTGGGCTCAGCAGACTGAAATGTTAATCTTTTGTAGTCCCTGCTCTGGAGGACCCCCGGGTCAAATCCTGGTGCTGCTGAGAAGTAGCAGTGCCTTTGTTTGGAGCTGGAGGAGCATGGTTCTTGATTTCAGTGTTACCATTCACTCTGCAGAATAGAGTGTGTGTGTGTAAGTAAAAACAGGCCGTAAAGTTATTTATAACCATACAACAGAACTATCTGTTGAAAGGCAGAGAACAAAGACTTTAAAAAAAGGGAGAGGGTTTAAGGAGACTGGAGTAAAAAATGACAATAACGCTGTACTCCAAAGCTGCATTGGTGGTCATTGTTCTCTTCTCTGAGTCATTAAAAATCCACTGTGCTATTCCTTCAAGGTTTAGCAGGAGAGAAACCCCAAGTGGAATGGCTTTGATTATTCTTTACAAAATAGGAATGCATTTCTTTTCATCCTCCAGTAGCAGCAGCAATGTATGGTTCACCTTATCAAATGTGATGGCATGTAAACATCTCTCGTTTTCTCCCTACCCTGCTCCTAGTCAAACTAGATGCCTCTCCACTCCAGTGTACAGGAAAATCAGTGATATTCCTTACTCAGCAACAGTAAAAAAAAGGTGTTCAGAAAGCAAGAATGTGTTTATAGTTGCAATGGAAAAGTAATGAGAGGAGAATTGAACTAAAGATCCCAGATTTGGTGCTCCTTCCCTAATTTTCCTGTGTTTTTCCTTTCCTTCTCCTGACTCTGGCAGTCTTGTCAAGCAGACTTACTGGAAAAAAAGAATGGAAGTAAGGTTAAGAAAATAAAAGTCTGATTGAATAGCTTGCCATTCTTTCTCTCTTTCAAGAAAATAGCAAGATGGATGTACACAGGACACACAGTAGCAGTAGACAACAGACTACTGGAAAATGATGTTTGGGTGGGGAAGGCATGCCTGGAAATGACTTAGAGTCATCCTGGCTTCAGCAGGTCTATCATGAACATAGAATCATAGAATCACAAAATCACAGAATGGCTTATGTTAGAAGGGACCTTAAAATCACCCAGTTCCAATGCCATCCATGGGCTGGTTGCCCCCCATCAGCTCAGGCTGCCCAGGGCCCCATCCAACCTGGCCCTGAGCACCTCCCAGGATGGGGCACCCACAGCTTCTCTGGGCAGCCTGTGCCAGGACCTCATTGATCTCTGAGTAAAAAAATTCTGCCTAAAATCTAACCTAAATCTTCTCTCTTTTAGTTTAAAGCCTTTCCCTCTTGACCTATCACTATCAGACTATGTAAAAAATCAGTGTCCCTCTTGTTTATAAACTCCCTTCAAGTACTGGAAGGCCACACTGAGGTGTCCCTGCAGCCTTCTCTTCTTCAGGCTGAACAAGCCCAATTGCCTCAAACGGTCTTCATAGGAGAAGTGCTCCAGCCCTCTTACACCTTTGTGGCCTTCCTCTGGACCTGCTTCACAGCCCAGTGTACTGTATGAGTGGATGTCACAAAGAACATCAAGACCAACTTTCTTCTCCTCAGTACTTTTTTTTTTTGTTCATGCAATTTGGTTGCTGCAAAGGGGAAAAGAGAGAGAAGTATTTTTTCTAGGGATTCAGAATGGGATTTGGGCAGGGATAAGTGCCACATCATACCATAAAGTGCACAGGGCCAATACTCTCAGTAGAAACTGAAGTGAATAACCATGATCTCTCACACAGATGCATAAGCTGGGGAAAGAGAGCAGCGTACTTAAGAACCATGACAGAGGACAAAGGGCAGTTGTCTCCAGTAAAAAAATCTCACCAAATTTAATGTCAGTCATATAAAGTAAATATATCCTGAGGACTCCTTGTTCCCTTGCACACGTCTGAGAGCTGTGTGCATCAGTGGCAAATGCGATCAAGAAGTTTATCTAATCTCATTCTTTCTCTTTTCCATATTATTATCATTTCTGTTTGCATTCAGATGCACAGCGTGCAGACTTCTCAAGCCTGATTCTAGAACCATTGGATGAATGGAAACAGAAGTGGAAATTGCATTTGAATGCCTGTATTAAGGAGGTTCCTACTTCTGGGTATTTAGTGGTTAGATTTTGTGCAGCAGCATGGGGGCATGGTTTCAACAAGTTGATGATTATTTTCTTTTGCAGCCAAGAGACTGAAGAATATTTCGACTCTGAGACCTCAATGAAAACTAGTTATAGTTTGAAGAATGCTGCTGCTCCAAAGGCTGAATTCCTATAAAATTATAGGGAAATATTTTTCCTCTTCTTTTTTATTACCTTACTTAAATTGGATCAGTAATGACTTTTATTTAAAAAAAAAGAGAGAGAAAGAAAGAGAGAGAGACAGAGAGAGAAGGGAATAAAGGAGAATATATGCTGTGGAGTAATATACTTGGAGAGCTCAAATAAAATATATGTTATCTCAGAGAAATGCTGTATAATTATATACATTCCTTTATTTCCTGTAAGTTTGTATAATACAATCCACTAAACCAAAAGGCCAGACCACTCAGCTACCTAGATCCCTTGTAGCCTACTTAGCCAAGGGTGAAATTAATTGAAATTCAATGGCAAAATGCTGATTTATAGCAGAGGATCTTTCTCAGAGTACCATAAAAGTCACTTTTGCTTTTAAATGGATGAGTGGTTAGATTTAGATTAGAGAATTTATATAAACACAAAAAGATAAACTGTTTCCATAGCCTTTTCTCAGATCATAAAAGTAATCATTTGCAGGGTAAGCTTTCTAAAAAGAACAGTCTACAGAAGGAAAAATAAAGGAGAATCTTAAGCCACTGTCACTGCATTCCAAAGTGCTGCCACAATAGGTTCACTTCAGAGTGAAACCCGTCCTCCTTTTGGTTCATTTGATGACATTGTCTGATGGGCAGCTTTACTCTTTGCAAATAAAAGCTCAGAAATCCTGAGTGAAAGCTTCAGAGCTGGATGGAGAAGACAGTTGTTCATCTTCTCTGCAGTCACAAAATGTGTGCTCTTGTGTGACTCCTGTGTAAAGAACTACACTGAAACTCAGGATGTGAGAATGGCTGCTTGCTCTCAGCACAAGTGTCTGAACTTGGGCCCCCAGAAGTATTTAACCAGAAATTTGCCTTGAGGGTCTTGTTGCCATTTGTCTTTTCTTCTTTCCTCTGTCTCCAGGAGGGATTCCTTCTGATGAATGTTTTCTATCTGTCACAATTCCCCTAAAGGTGAACCTTTATGCCCTTTCAACAACATTGACTAGAGATCCAAAAACAGAATAAATGAAAGAAGAGGGAAAACACCTCCGGCAGGAAGTGTTGTGTGTCCAGGAGAGGAAACCCGTGTCTCATTCATTGATCAGTTGTTGAAAACACACTTCTGGCTAACACATGGAGGGAAGTGTCAGGGTGTTTCCTGTCTTGGCAGAGATGCCTTTGTGATATGAGCAGCAGGCATCTCCAGTTGCCAGGTATTTGTGTGAGCTTAGACCTCACACCAAACTTGGTTGGAACTTTAGTTCCAACCCAAAAAATAAGATGCTGTCTTTGCCTGTGTGCCCACCCAACTGCTCTCTCATGCCCAAGAACCATGGTGGGAAATACTGCTCATAGCAGTAGGGTAGTCATAGTAGTAGGTAGTAGATGTGAGAGGCCTGAACCACAGGGATCTTGAAGTGAGGTCAGGTCAAAGCATTGCTGCCAAAGTTGTAATTAGAAGAAAAGCTTTGAGCATTAAATCTGTTCTGCTCTTCATACCTAAGGTCCAATCTCTGACCAAAAAAAAAAAAAAAAGTTCAACTGAAGACTAAAAAATGAACAAACAAAGCCAGTAGGACTTAGCCCAATGTGTCCAATGTGTCCAACTGACTGAACTCACTAACCAAATTACATATTGTGGAGTATTGTGGAGATTGGCTAAGAATGATGATCTAGAAGGTGCTAATTTCATAAAGCTCCACTATTAAGTGAAACTGCATTTTCACTACAAAACTATAAGATTCTGTAAGAAAGAGATGAGTGTTTCTACTTGATATTCTGATCCCAGATAGACTTATCATAGCACTGGTGATTCACATTCCCAGACAGCATATGACCTAGAATGACTGGAAGCCTGTTGTATCACCATGCTCCTCAGAGACAAGATAGCCAGCACTAAATGTTCCCTTCCTCCCTCAGGTCCCCCCCACCACATTTAGGAACCAGTCCAGAGCGCTCGCTTACTCACTTAAATTGCCACTTAGAGGAAGACACTTTTAAACATGGTCACCTCTGGTGATCTGCCTGCTGCACAGTGATGAAGTCATCAGGGGGCCACTAGAAAAGCCAGCTAAAGAGGGTCAAGAAAGCTGTCCTCTACTTGGAAGCAGCATCTTAATAGTTTTCTAGAAACAGTAGGCCATCAAGTACCCAGACAATTTAATTTCACTTCTCAGCTGGAAAATAAGTACAGCAGTTGCTTTCATTCAGAAAAGAGAGGAAAAAAGGAGAACTCATCTGCCCATTTATTTATTTATTTGTTTGTTTCCTGTGTTTATTTTCATATACTGTAAGACAAAAACTTTCAGAAAGTTTTCTAAAAGACAATACACATTGACACTTTTTTCTAACACCAGTAGATTCCCTGACACTCTTGTAAACTTTTAGGTTGCTTGGTTATCCATGATGCTATAGGAAATTCCTAGGCAACATTCAGAGGTCATAGTCATTGTCTGACCGTAGTTCTGCTCTGGTTAGAATCATAGAATATCCCAAACTGGAAGGGAATCATAAGGATCATTGAGTCCAACTCTACTGCTTAGCAGTGGTAAGGTTAATAACATTGATATATGAAGCTGGGCACCAATTTCTCTTCAAACTTTTGAAAATATCCCATAATTAAATAGTTTTCAAACTTGGCATACACTATAATAAAGTTAGAGTACCTCATAACCTTATATAATTTCTAGGAGACACAGGCAGACACTGTCAGCCATGCAGACACAGTGTTACATATTCCGCAATGACTGGTTAAGCAAAAACCTGGCAATGTCAATCTTTTTCCAGATTCATCATAAATGGTTAAGGTCACACATATTCTCATTTTGTTGTTAACTGGATTGAAATTATCCAAATGACAGCACTGGGAGTTTTGCATCGGCATTTTTTTGCTCAGCTTTAGAAGGTTGCCAAGTGACTTAGATGAAGCAGAGATTTGCTCTTTGCTCCGCTCACAGGTCTGCAGTCTCAGAGTACAACAGCCACAAGAATCTCACTGTAAAGCAATGTTGTGAAATTAATGTGTATTGGCATCAGAGCAGCAGTCATCCTGGAACGGCAAGAGCAAACCTGTGGCGTATGTGCCAAATTTGGGATTCACTGTGTACGATGGCATGTAATGGCATCTTTTCGACAAGCAAAGGACTTTAAGCTCTTCTTCCCTGACTTTATAAGTTGAAGACAGGTCTGTAAGTCTACAGCTTCAGGAAGAGGGCTCTCTCAGTAGTGGGATGTATGACACTTAGAATTATTAATAGATTGTATATAGCTTGATGGAACAGTGACTAGTGAATGAACGTTTACAAAGTCCTCAGACAACTTAAATAGCTTAATATGATTATTAATTATTAGGGTGATCAAGTTTGTCTCTTCCAACTTACAAATCTACAATATATGCCTTCTTAAGTCCTCAAGTGTGAATGTTTTCAAATGAACAAAGATGGTCTAGGAATTCCTTATAGTGCTCCCAACAATGTCATATGGGCAGAGTCTTTTATATTCTGAGCAACTTTGCAGACAGAAATCTCATCAAGGTACCAAATTAAACTGTCATGCTGCTCTGTGACTCCTGAACTACTGGCACACCCCAGCTGTAGTTCATGTTATTAATAACAAGAAGTGGTTGGGAAGAGTTTCCAGGTCATGTTGTAGAGGCATCTAATTGGTAACAATGAATGACAGATTTCCTTTAAAGTTCAGGAAATAACTGTTTGAGCCAAAAATGATGCAAAATCCAGATAGCCAAGCCAAGGATCTCATTTTGGAACAGTTGTACCATGCTAAGACCCTTCTCAAAAGCCAAACTAAACTATTTGCAGAGAGTCTTAAGCATTGAAATGCTTCATTTTCCAGGGAGGAATGAGTTGCAGGAGAATGAATAAATAATGCAGGTCACAGTGGATCATTATCATTAATCTATAATAACTAGCCAACCAAACATAATGTAAAGGTTAAATTTCCAGAGGTATTGAGGTAATATCGATAGGGTCACCTGACCAAATTAAGACCATCAAACTTCTATCCTAGATTCCCTCTTTAACCTTTGGAGGAAAATACGCAATATTACAGCATGACTCATCTTGTCTTAAAGGAAGCATCTGCAATAGCTGAGACCAATTGTTCCTTTAATAATACCTTTTAGTGCTGAGTACATATAGAGCCCAAAGTGCCCAGCTTTGATGGAGACATCTAATCTTAAATGAAAGGAATCCCAGCTTTTTAGAATAAAGGCTATGTGAAAGAGTAAAATGGGTGTAAGGCTGCATTGCACATGCATCAAGCGGATAAGTTTGATAACCAAACTGTCATATATCTCCCTCGGTGATCACTGTTTCACATGCAGGGATAAAAAAAGCTCATTAAACACTATTTGTTTTGCTTCTGTTTATGACTCAGTTTATTTTATCAATGTAGTAGCAATTTTCTATACTAAAGTGTAACCTGTAGTGCTTTGAGACCTGTATTTCAAGCAGTCTGCTGGGACGGGGCATACACTTGGGTTGTGAATAACATCTCCCAGGTTAAGCACCAAGGAGGACATCTACATCCCACTTCTTGTTTGAGGACATAAAGGTATTTAATAAAGACCTTAAAGTAGTCTTATAACACTGGAACAGGATGAATTCCACCTGAAGTGCCGCAGCTCATTGTTTGCAAAATGATTCGGAGATGCACAGGTTCGATGGCCAGAGAGATCTCTCATCAGCCCTTCTCAATATACAGACAAAACAGCTACTCCCCGTAGGTGGATTAAGCTTTTCCAAAATATAGCTAATCTGGTTTTATGGAACAAGAATGATGATGAGTCTGCCTCCTCTCCTGGTTAGGTGTTACAATACTTAATTAACTTCACTTCTACAAAATTGCACATTCCTTCAAGATTGAATTTGTTTAACTTTGCCTTCCAACTAACAAATCCTGTTGCTCCCTTAGACTGCAATATCAAAAAAGCCTCACTGTTTCAAAGTTTATCTAGGCATTGGTGTCTATGCACTGAAACCAAGTTCCCTCAGCCGCTCCCCGTAAGACTGCTGTGCTCTAGACCCCTCACAGCTTTGTTTCCCTTCTTTAGACACACTCCAGGGCCTCAGTGTCTTGTAGTGAGGGGCCTAGAACTGAGCACAGCACTCGAAGTGCAGCCTCACCAGTGCTGAGTACAGAGGGACAATCACCTCCTGCTCCTGCTAGCTGTACTGTTGCTGACACAAGGCAGGATGCCACTGGCCCTCTTGGCCACCTGGGCACACTGCTGGCTCATGTTCAGCCGTGTGTCAGTCAATATCATCAGATCCTTTTCCACCAAGCAATTTTCCAGCTACACTGTCCCAAGCCAGTAGAGTTGCCTGGGGTTTTTATGACCAAAATGCAGGACCTAGCGCTTGCTCTTCTTGTTAAAACACATACAATTGGCCTCAGCCCATCGATCCAGCCTGTCCAGATCGTTCTGTAGGGCCTTCCTACCCCCAGGCAGATCAACACTTCCTCCCAATGTGGTGCCATCTGTAAACTTACTGAGGGGATACTCAATCTCCCTTTCCAGATTGACAGTAAAGATATTAAACAGGACAGGTTCCAGTACCGACCCCTGGGGAACACCACTAGTGACTAGTAGCCAGCTGGTTTTAACTCCATTCACCACTACAAGGAGCAGATGCCCATTCTTGTATTTTTGCCACTCACCTGAGAAAAAAAAAAAAGAAAAAATGAAAAAGAAAAAAAAGGAAAAAAAGAAGAAAAGAAGAAAAAGGAAAAAGGAAGAAAGAAAAAAATGGAAAAATGAAAGAAAAGAGAAAAGAAAAAAGGGAAAAATGATAAAAGATAAAAGATAAAAAAAGAAAAAGAAGAAAAAGGAAAAGAAAAAAGGAAAAAGAAGAAAAGGAAAAAGGAAAAAGAAAAAAAGAAAAAGAAAAAAGGGAAAGGAAAAAAAACCCTGAAGAATTATTCATCAGCTCAGGTGAGACTGTATCTGTAAAATCTGCACAGTAGCAATTCCCAGGAAGAGCTGGCAGCAACACAAACCTGACTGGGGCCCTCCAGCTCTAATCAGCTCCTCGATGCTGTGCCTTGCGGGAGCAAAGCTGCGACTGCAGTGATGGATGATTCCCCAACTGCTGCTACAGGCACTGCGAGAAGGGCTCCACAAAGGCAGAAAACAGGGCCTGATGAGGGGAGGGATGAAAAAGGAGAGAGAGGATAAATATATGAACGAGGAAGTCAGGTGGGGGACTGAAAACCAAGTGGGGTTTGCAGGTTATAACTGGCAAAGGAATGCTTCCATGTCAGGACATGAATAGACATCTGTGCAGAAAAGAGGAAGGGGGAGAAGAGGAAAGAAGGAGTGAGAAAAGTAATAGGTTGGCAGTGGAAATGAACAAAATTAATCAATAAATACCTGGACAGCAGAAAAGGTGATGTTTGTGAAAAAGATACCACTACAGAAAGGTCATGGGTAAATTGTAAAAGTGATAAATACGAATTCAAGATATTTAGATTTGGTAAGAACAGTTTCATTCTCATCAGACAAATGAGAAATTAAGAGCTGGCAGAGAAGAGGTATTTAGGAAGAAGATATAGGATCTGTCTTTGCCAGTGTCTCTGCCAATATGCAGCCTAGGGCAAGCTATTTTATTATTGTCTCAGTTCTGTTTTGCATAAATGATAACTGTGTCACTTTATAGACATTATTTATATCCACACAGTATCATTTTGAAGGCCCCTTACAGTTATGGGATAATTAAGCCTAGGGCCTCCAGTGTGGGAAGGATGTGGAGCTGTTGGAGTGGGTCCAGAGGAGGGCCATGAAGATGCTCAGAGGGCTGCAGCACCTCTCCTGTGAAGAAAGGATGAGGGAGCTGGAGGTGTTAAGCTTGGAGAAGAGAAGGCTGAGGGGAGACCTCATTGTGGCCTTCCAGTACCTGAGGGGAGCTTACAGGCAGGAGGGCGACCAGCTTTTTACACAATCTGATAGTGATAGAACAAGGGGGAGTGGCTTCAAACTCAGTGGGGAGATTTAATTTAGATGTTAGGAAAGAATATTCTTCTCAGAGGGAGGTGAGGCCCTGGCACTGCTGCCCAGAGAGCTGTGGGTGCCCCATCCCTGGAAGTGCTCAAGACCAGGTTAGATGGGCCGTGGCAGCCTGAGCTGGTAGGGAGCAACCAGCCCATGGCAGGGGGTGGGAACAAGATGATGTTTAATTGCCCCTCCAACCTAAGCCGTTTTATGATATGATTCTATGATTCTATGCTGATTCTGAGTCTTTCTGCAGATTTTCTTGCTGAGTATGGCTACATACCAAACCAAAGAGCTAACAAGTGAATACAAGTCATCTAACATAAATCAAATATACTTTTGGCATCATGTCCCGCTGCTAATTTCCCCACTTAGACTTCCAGGTTGCTAATACATGGTGTGTGGTTGAGCTCATTCCACACACTATTGCACAATGGAAAGACACTGAGCAAGCTGTTAAGGAAAGATCCCAATTAAAAGCACCAGGATGTCATCTCTAACAGGGCAGGAAGCAAATGGCCTCTCTTTGCCTTGCCACAATCTGCACACTGAAGTACCTGCCTTTGTGTACACACACACTGGGCACCACTAGCCTTAATGACACAGACGGTGAAAACATATGCTGCTCTCAGGTAATGTGCATTAAAGGGGTTTTATCCACTGCAAATAAAAAGATGTTTTAATATCTTCTTGCTATTTTATAAAAGTTCTTCCATAAAAAACATGCGCATGATTTACTGGCATTAAATAAAGGAAATATCTGGAGAATCATCTATCTATCCTTCCATCCATCTATCATTAGATGTAATTTAATACTTAATGACATTTGTGATCATCATGCCATGCTTGTAATTGAAAATGAATAATTGAAATTCCAATTACCACAGGGGTCAGCGTAAGGGGAATTTGTATAGTAACGTGCTAGGCAATAGCCTAAATTTGCAGTCATGTTCGGACTGCAAACATTGTGTCTCATTCTTCAATTATTTACTAGGAAATGTCGTCTTAATTTCTCTTAGCTATTTCTATGAATAGTCGAGGCATTGTGCTGAAAGACAGAAAATCTAAGTTTCACCATGCTCATTCAGCATCTAGCTGGAGAGTCCATCATCAGCACTTTTGGGGGACTCTCCATGGACATCTACCCTTATCAGAGCACCTGAAGATGCCACCAGTGAACCAAAAGCATTCGAATACCAGCCACACATCTTTTGCAATGGGGGAAATCACAAGAAAGCAAGACCAGGAATAGGAATAGAATTAGCCCTAAATAATCAATTCTGGGCTTCAAACAACATCCAGTGGCAAATTATCAACATAACAAAGGGTACTCATTTTCAGCCCATTAGCTGCTTGCAGTACAAGGAACTTTTCTGGGTTTCTCAGAAATTTGATCCCCTAATGACTGCAGAAAGGGCATCAGGACAGAAAATAATTACAGTCTGTCAGACAGTCTGGCATTCAACCTTCCACATGGTCCAGCAGACGGTGTCAAAGATTTGACCTCAAGGGGGTTTGAAGCACATTGTCAGAAAATACTCATCTAAATGGTCTACAGAGCATCCTACAGCTGATCAATGCCTTAAGTGAGCAATACTTAGCAGCTGGAATGTTTTTGATTAGTACATCTAACCCCTGATTGATTGGTATTCTAAATAATTAATTGTCTTGTTCATGGGGGAGCAAAATAAAACTTTAATAAGTGACAAGGATCTCAGTGTCTCTGTAGCAGGCTACAAGGATGTTAGCTCAGCACTTCACTGGTCAACTTAAAACTTGCATATGAATCTACATGCTTGTTTATTCAGAACTGCAAAATGTCATTTATTTCCCAATATGAGGTTTAAACCCAAGAATATGGATCAATGGCCATTTCCCTTAAACTTGCTACACCTCCAGAATTTTACAGATTACTTCCACTTATCTTTTAGTCCAGCTGATCTTTTTAGAAAAGTACAAAGGTTTTAGGCATTAATCCTCAATCACGTGTGTTTAGAAAGAGCCATGAATACAACGTATAATCATATTAGTTAGTGTTTGTTTGTTTGTAATAGGCTGCTGATCATCCCACATTAGATACCATTAATCACACGGTGACTTTGTTCAAGAAGTGAAGTATTTATTCCGATAACCGAGACAGGACTTGGTACCTATGTTAACCAACTCCAGTAGGATGTTAGCATGCAGTCATTTGTTAATAAAATCTGTGGGACAGATTGATTCAATCTGCAGACACTGAAATTTGTGCACAGCCTGGCATGAAATGCAAACAAGCCGGACATCCCCCTTCTACAGAGATATCAGGCAAAACCCAGGCTGCAGGGGAGAAGAAAACTGGGCCAGTCTTCACGCATTCCATATTGCCCTTTTAGGCCTGTCTGGCATTTTTCTTGCTCAGAAGGCTCCAGCTGAATGCAGGAATCCTTCCCCTCTATAGCTGGGAACACTACATTCAAGACCTAGATTCACCCCTGTAGCAGATAAACAAACATTTCTTAAATACTCCTGAACAGCCATAACCCCAGACATAAATAGAGGGGCTGTAAGAAAGAAGGGGACAGACTCTTTAGCAGGGTCTGTTGTGATAGGACAAGGGGAAATGACTCCAAACTAAAAGAGAGGAAATTTAGATATAGGAAAAAAGTTTTTTACTGTAAGAGTAGTGTGGCACTGGAACAAGTAGGTGTTCCCCACCATTGCAGGGGAATTGGACCAGATGAGCATGAAAGGTTCCTTCCAACTCAAACAATTCTATAATTCTACATTAGTGGTCTTCCCCATGTAGCACACATTTATCCTGAGCTGGTGTGGGGCTCTTGGCAGGACTGACGTCCTGGATCCAAGGCACAAAAGGGCCAGCCTCTCTTCCAGGTCACTCAGGTCCTGTTATTTCAAAGGCAGTTAAAGATTTCATGGAATTTGCCCTGAAGTGTTTCTCATTGTTTTACCCATAACTCACTCACAAAAGGAATGGTGCTCTACTCCTTTCTGTCTCCCAGTTCTTGAGAGAGCTGTTGATGATGATTTGCACTGTCCTAATATGTACTATTTTTTTTCAGAGAAAGCAGCAATGTGCATTCTTAGTGATGATTTGAAATATCAGGCTCCTTTCCTTCTATTGCACTAGAGATAAGACTTGTCTTTTACATACCTCACACAGGTGGATTTTCTTTGCTGAAGAGGAAGAACTGTTTTTCTTCCCTTGGGTACATCAATGCCACTGCAGGAGACAAAAGGTGTCCAAGCAAAGCTCTGGGTCTCTGCAGATCATAGAGTTATAGAATCATTTGAGTCGGAAGGGATCTTTACAGCCATCTGGTCCAACACCCCTGAACAGGGACACCCACAGCTCTATCAGGTGCTCAGAGCCCCATTCAGCCTGACCTTGAATGTCTCCAGGGACAGGGCATCCACCACCTCTTTCAGCAACCTGTGCCCGTGTCTCACCGCCTGTATTGTAACAAACTTTTTTACCATATCCAGTCTAAATCTCCCCTCTTAATTTGGAGCCATTTCCCCTTGTCCTATCACTACAGATCTTGCTAAAGAGTCTGTCCCTTTCTTTCATATTAGTCCCCCTTTAGATACTGAAGAGATTCATGGCATGGGAGGGGTTCTGCTATACTACAATTTCAACTGTAAAATCTTTTTGTGTATACATGCTAATGTTTTAAAATGATCTACATGATGTTTTAGCCTGTGTTTTTTCAGTCAGCACTACTACTACATGGCTGGGCAGCTCACAATGTTGTTATTAGTGCTGGATTTATAAGGACCATCATCATTGACTTTCAGTGGGTGAAGTGTCCTTGGAGAGGCTTTTTAAACAAACTTGATTTCAGCTTATGGACCAGAGACCATCATTATGTCTCTCACCAGCCAAAGAATGTGTGTTTACACAAGTAGAGGCCACAGGTCAGAGGCAGAGAGCAGAAGCACAGACAGTGCAAATCAATATTTTTAGATAGCTTACTGTTAAATAAACTGTAAGACCAGGTCCAGCTGGTTTGTATCAGCTTCACCACGCTTGGTATCAATGGAAGAAGAACTGTTTACTCATATCAGAGTTATGGGACTCAATAAACTTCTAGCTGGAAAATCTCACAGCTTCTCAGGGTAATTAGTTAGTCACTGAGTATATGGAAGAGGTATATAATAGAATCGCGGAATTATTCAGGTTGGGAAAGACCTCTAAGACTGCCAAGCTCAACCCCAACCCATCCCCACCACGCTCACTGACCATGTCCCTCAGTGCCACATCCCCATGGCTCTTGAACACCTCCAGGGACGGTGACCCCACCACCTCCCTGAGCAGCCTATGCCAGCATCTCACCACTCTTTCAGAGAATAAGTATTCAGCTTCCTTGCTTATAAATAAAATTTAGAAATCAGAGTAAAACCAATTATTTAAGTTCATGGATTCTTTGAGTAATCAGGGTCTCGTGGGTGTCAGACAGGTCGCAGTGTTGGAAGGATCTGTGTTGTAATCAAGCAAAGCAGTTCTCCATCTCCTCACTCTCAGCCTAGAGACCTGCCCTGTGGATGCAAGGTCCCATCCCTTCTATGCACAGCAAAAGTCAAAAGGCAAAAAGCCTGAGAGCAGAAAAAAATGAAAGATGCCACCCCATTTGTCAACAACTTTAGGCAACCTCTTCCTGAATTGCTGGAAGTTTGGCTGTAATGGCATGGCAGGGTGGAAGAATTGCCTGAGCAATACTAGAGAGGGCAAAAAGAGTTTTAAGTCCAGCCATAGGAAACGTCATGTGGAATAAAATTCCTGCCAGGCTTGGCAGCAGTAATGTCAGGGTTGTTCACCTGTTTCCTTGTGAGTCATGTCCAACTTTTGGACATGCATTTCCATGTGCATCCAACACAGCCTGAGGTGGGAACTAATGAGAGGTCTGTTTCTGACATGTGTTGATATACACAGCTCAGTTGCCTAGCACAGATGCTGCTTTGCACATATTTCTGCACACTGGATTTGTAAGTCAACAGGGGCCCTGGCTCAGCAACACTTGTTTGGGAGCTCCTCACTCCAGGCTCTGAATTCTGCCAATACTCTGCACAGCTTCCATGAATACATTAAATACCTGTAGATCGTCTACCTTCTGGGAGGATTACCGTAAGCCTTGCCTGATAACACAGGCAAAGAATTACAGAAATTCAATTTTTTTAACCAGTGAAGCTTGCGCTGTGGCTTTTTTTCTTGTAAAGTCTAAGCTATTGTTTTGTTCCTGCCTTCCTATCTTTCACAGCATTTTTTAACTTTTAACCTTTTAATTACTTTTTACTCAAGGAAAAGGGTGCTTAAGCCCATGCTGGATGGGGCGCTGGGCAGCCTGAGCTGGTGGGGGGCAACCAGCCTACAGCAGGAGTTGGAGCTGGATGAGCTTTAAAGTCTATTCCAATCCAAGCCATTCTCTGTGCTTCTACAATTTTTCATTACTTTCACTATCTTTCCATTTCCCTGTTTCCTCTATGTATTTTCAGTGTAGTGTTCCTATGCAGAGGACCTGATTCAAGCAGTGACTTCAACTAGCATAAGTTCATACTTAAGAGTACACTTTGACTCAAGTTTAAAATAAAGTAAGAATTAGCTTCACTGCAAAATTAAAATGAATACTAAGCACTATCATTACTGCTTGAACATACCTCGGGTACATTCATTCATTTATGCTGCTAAAGGAGCTTTGAAGACTTTGGCTCCATTAAACTTCTTGATTCACAAACTGAACCAAAAAGATTAAGAAAGGAGCAACTGCATCTTAGGCTGACCTAGGTGAGAGCTTTCTTGCTGTTTTTCTTTTCACTAACAAAGCAGCTGTGGAATTGGAAGAAAAAAAAGAAGTGGGATCAACTGAACATTTTGCTTGGACCAATGTATCAAGTTTTCCTTTGTGAGGGTAGGAGATTTCCTTCATTCTTTTACAGTTTTATTTCTTTAGGCCAATAGGTTTAAGCTAACAGTTTCTACCAAGCCACTGAAATCTTTCATGTCAATGTTTTTCTCATTTTTGGTTTTGCTTTTCTGGGATGGGGAACTGATAATATATATGGGTGTCACATCACATCATACAGTAAACAAACCACTGAAATAATTTACCCAGATCTATTTATATGGCCATTTTTCCATAATATCTGGACACACAATCAACAGCAGCAAGAAATTAAACCTCACATGGACTTGGTACAAATTTGTCCTATGTACCTTTTGGCAGGAGAGTATCTTTTGTAAGAGAATAGCCTCACATTTCCTCTACAGTGATGGTTTTCAACCTTTTCTCCATTGCAACCTTCCATGAATTTCCCATCGCAGCAAAGATCTCTGCTACTTGTTTAAAAGTCCACTAAAAATGTAGAGGTACTATTTCTTTGTGACCTTTTTGTTCATGCACAGAGTTAACAGAATTCCAGTTGATTCCAGATGTCACTAAAAAGGGAATGCCACTTAAGTTCTGCCCACATTCTTGGCTTAGGAACTGGAATTCTTTAGTTCATCTAAACTGAGATTCATTCAGCCCTCCTCAAACTGAGTACCTATAGCCTTTCAGTAACTCTCTATTCTTCCAAGACATTGATGATGGTACATTGCCCTTTTATGCAATAATGAAGTAAACTGAACTTCCACAAAAGAGACATATCTAGGTTCAAAACACACTTCTGCAAGCAGAGGTGAGAAAGTTTCTGACAACACAGGGGCTAACCTTCTCCCTGTTGAGTGACCTTATAACAAGTTTAAAGGCTATGTAGGATGTTCTCTTTCCTTTGCACCTTTGCAAGCTGGAACATAAGGCTACCCAACGCAAAGGAATGGAATCATGACTTTATAGTCTGCTATTTAAAAAACTAACCCAAAGCCTCAATTCCTCACCCAAGGAATGGAGCTGGCAATCCCAACACAAATGAAGGAGAGAGATCCCATGCTGAGAGGAAAAGATATCTTATAACATGAGTTCTCTCCAGAGTCTATCCAAACATGCCACACTGGACTCTTTTTCTAATCCCCAGAATGAAGTAGACATTGCCAGATGCATATTATATGTCTTTATTTTAGACGTCTCTTTTAAAATGAAAAGATTGCAACCTAGATTGTTCCTCTCCATTGCTAAAAAAGCAGCCTGTGGTGATTGCCTCAGCTGTGAATATTTGCAGTTGATCAGATGCACCTAATCCAGACTGTTTCTTTCCATATACCTTGTCATCTTTTTTTCCAAACAAAACCTGCATTTCTTTAAGAAATCTCCTTCATTCTATCTCAAACAAAACTTCTATAAAATCCAGGATGAAGAAAAAAAAATCAAAACCTCCTGTTTTTCAGGCATTCGTGTCCCAGAATAGACCCTGAAATCTAACCACCACTATTTGGGCAGCCAGAGGGAGAAACAGACTATAAACAAAACTAAAACAGATTTTATTGATTTTTCCCCATGCAGGCTAAGCTACATGCAAAATCAAAATCAAACACAGAAGATCGATAACTAACAGCAAGTCAAGTGCATTTTCAAATGACTTCTCTCTCCACGGTTTAAGGCATTTCTGCAATAAATCAGGTTAAGAAAGATACCTACAAATTATGGTTTGAAGTGGACTATGTCCCTTTAAGGGTTCATTTCAATGTGTTTTCACACTGATGTACTACTGCAAAGCTGTTTGCCAGGTGTACTTCTCTATTGTCTGTATATCATAATGGTAAGACTCAAAATGTTTTCTTTCACAGCAAAAAGAGCTACCATGAGTTGTTGCTTTGTGCTAAGCCCTTTGACCCTGAGCCATACATACACGGTTCCAGCTTACTGAGCTACGGCACCCCACCACGTCAGTGCTCTGACTCCAATATCTAACTCATAAATAGGGTTTAACCTTAGAATCACAAAATCATAGAATCATTATGGTTGGAAAAAACCACAAAGATCAACTACTCCAACCCCAACTCATCCTCACCATGCCTACTAACCATATCCCTCAGTGCCACACCTCCATGTTTCTTGAACATCTCCAGGGACGGAGACTCCACCACCTCCCTGGGCAGCCTGTGTCAGTGCATTACCACTCTTTCTGAGAAGAAACTTTTCCTAATATCCAATAACCTTGCAAATTTTGCCCAAAACTTGACATAAGCCAAGGATAAACAGAAAGACACTTACTATGAGTTACTGCACACATGCAAGGGGAGCTTTATTCTGGGGCATGACTCTTCTCTCGTGAATTGAAGACTGCTTGCTGGAGAATGGTTAACTCCAAATAACTATAGACTGCAACAAAGACACAGCCTACAACTGTGTGCCATGGATCTCTACCTCCAAAACTGTTTGGATGGAAAACTTCTAAAGTATTTAACTACAGTCCCCAAGTCAGTTCCTAGTTCCCACTAGACTGCTTATGAATCTTGCATTTAAAATTCTCTGGAATTTCTCATACAAATAAGTATTATAAAAGGAAGGACAATTCAATTTACATTTGACGGGGTACGAAAGTCACTGTAATTGAATGATAATTTGCCGTGAAGCATGGATGTGAGTCCTCATGTTTGCCTCTTGACCTGAAAGGATACGGCTAGTGAAAATGTCTAGCGGATAATTACTGCTGGGCTAACCCTGAGGCTTGGCTATTATTCACAGGTCAATCTCTCTAAGATAATTCCCAGGATAATATTACTGAGGAACACACTCCCTCTGCATAATGCAACACCTGCCTCTCTCTCGTGAGATCCTAGGAATGGTGAGATGAGCTTTGCCTCTTCTTTGCTATCGTGTTTTAAGCTTTCTTGTAGGGCAGAGAATGAGAGCAGCAAAAGGGGAAAATAATGGAAATATCACCTTGTAATAGGGAATCTGGAGAGACTTAATTTTCATTATTTATCAGGGCTGTAACTTTTTGTAGAGTCTGTAAAGATGGGGTACACACAAATGTCAATTTGTCACTTCTACTGCAGATGACCAAAAGGAAAAATAAACCTGTGGAATAAGCTCAGAAGTTTACTTCGAGGATCCAGATGTGGAAGTCAACTCTGTGCTGTGTTTTAGATAGTGTTGAGATGGTCCCCAGGCTCCTATAGTTGTGATAGACCAGGTCATAGTCATGCATTGCAGTGAGCTCAGCCTGCTTTATTCCCCTCCAGGCCATAGAAGCTTATGGCCAGAAAAGATCTCCAGAGGTCATCTAGTCCATCCCCTTGCCTCAAGGCAGGCTTATCTATGGGGAGGTCATGCCTGATAGGTGTTTGTTTAACTTGCACTCATAGTGATGGAAACTCATCAAGCACTGCAGATTATCTGTGTATGGTGCTCAGTGTGCTTAGTGTTAGAAACCTTTCCTTCCCGGTGTTATAAATCCATCCTTTCTGTCGGAAGACAAGAAGCAGGATAAGTTGATCAACAGTAGGAAAATATATAATTAGGGGGGAAAAGCCAATAGCCAAGGGAGAAAATTGGGGGGAAAAAAACCCCAACAATCTAAAACCAGTCCATAGGTGGGCCTGCAACAGATCAGAATTTTGCAACTCTGAAAGCAGTACTGAAGAGAAGAGTTTAGCAAGCCCAGTGCCAGCTGTAAGACTAATAATTAATAGCAATTACACATCTGGTCAAAGGCCATTGGTATAGCAAGGCTACATGATTAGTCCAGACAGCAACATAGGGGGAGGATGGAAAAAAGTATATAAAGGCCTTAATTAATGCTACTTCTAATGCTATTAATAATGTATGATTAACTATTTAAATATTAATTTCTTTTATTACTTTCTCTTATTTTGCCATATTATTGCTTAGATGAAGAAAAAGATCATCTCTACAATGGCTCATATATGAAAGTTACTGGTAAATTTTCAACCCTGTATGGGAAGACACCCAGGTCTTCATGTTGTGATTCAAATTATTATAAATCTCTTTAATTTCAGTTGTGTTAATTATGTATTTCAGCTCTTTAGATAGATAAAAGAACTGGAAGTATCATATGTACTTACTAATCTAATTAGTAGCTTCTCTGTGTTGTTTCTTGTTTTATTTTTTTTTTCTTTTACAAAATGCAGACAAATAAACTGGTTTGTTCTGGAGCAACATTGTATGGAACAACTCCAAAAGATACCGACTTAAATTGGAAACAGTTGGGAAACGGGAAATCAGCTATCAGCCTCGAGTTACTACTACTGTAACTGGAAACAACTTTACAAGTACACTTGGATAATTCATATTATTTTGCCAACACTTTGAAGTTACACTTTCCCCCTTCATTTCTTAAGTCAGCAAGAAATGGTTATTAAAGGCATCTCTTAAAAAAATGAAACTGTCAAGATGTGGCTTTGAAATCTTTGAAAAGACGCCTGTAACATATAATGTGCTATAAGCACGTCTATTAAATCATGGCTCTTGTGGTTCTTACACAGAAATACCAGAAAAGAATTCTTTTCACATAGGATCAGTAGCAAGACAATAATGGAAAACATTTGGGCCGAAGGTAAAAGTTAGCTAAAGCAAGCTCCTTTCCATCTGCTTGTTATCAGTAGTTAGAGAAGCCAGGCAGGTGACCCATAAATTTTTTTTAAATGACAGACTTTTGTTTTTGACTGTGTCACAATGAAGGGTCTTGTTTTAACTTTGTAGAGATATTGTCCAGGACTTAAAACTTTAAATAGCAGCTGTTAGTAAAGAAGAGAGCAGTGCTGGGAGAAACGAGCATGATTTTCCTGTGTTGGAAAAAAGAAAAATGCTAAAAAATAGTCTTCAGAATTTACTAGACATTGTTGTGTAAGAAAATTAGGAGTAGACTGAAATCAGTATGAGAAGTGACCAACTAACTTCCTGTCCCAGGTAAAAGAAATGAAATGGGACATAAAAGCACAAGGAAAGACAGTGAAAAACTTATTTAGGTGTGCAAAGAAATCCGTAAAGAGAAGACATTGGGGCACACTTCATATAGCATTGAACGGCATGAACCAAGGATTGAAAGGTAAAGCTCCACAAGCTCACACCAGAAAAAAGGTACAGATGCTTAACAGTGAATGCTCTTAACCACTTAAGCACACTTGTGATAGGCACAGGGGGGATCTCTATCTCTGAATGTGCTCTGAGCGTCTCTGGAAGATAAGAGTTGTCTGCACAGGAGTTTCTAGGCTCCAACCGGGAATGAATGAAATTCCATCACCCTCATTAAAGAGGAGGTCAAGGTGGAAGAGCTAATGGTTTCTCTGACCTCAACAATCTTTGAAATTATGAAACTGTTAGATTAGGTTGCTGATCTAATTGTCTAGGTCTCTTGGAGTTGTATTTTTTTTTTTTACACTGGCTTTTTAACTTAATATATTGCTTGTGACTTACTATAGTTGGGATAGACACAGTAATTAATCTTGGGTTATTTCTCAGTACATAACTTCCCTAAAAACAATGCTTACTTTTGTAGAATGTAGGTGCCGGTTGGCATTCAGAAGCTATAATGTGACAAAAAACTGTGAGTTCCCTTAAATGCATTCTTTATGCTGCATCTTCTCTCAAATATTTTGTCACCAAGAATGTTAGTGAATTGATAAATCAATTAAATAATTTTAATTAACAGCAATAAAGGCAAAATAACATGTAATTATAAGTGAATTAAAAACATGAGCTCTATGTTTAATTTTACTTGCTTTTTTAAAGCTAAAATCCTTCTCTGCCATCCATCCAGCAAATTTCTCGATGCTTGTTTTGTCACCAGGGGTTCTGCAGATGTAGGAAAAGAAGAGTGCTCTTGCAGAGATATGCCATGTTTCCTAACCAAGCAAAGGCAATGATGTGAAATTCTTTAATAATCAGGTCTGGGATTGATCTTTCAAGACAGCACCAAAGAAAAAGAAATCTAAAACAACTTTTAAGAAATCTCAGATGGACTTCAGATGAGATTATATGCATAGATGATCTACCTAACCTTTAGGGCAAATCTGGTTGCATATGAGCTTTTCCACTGAAATGAGAAATGAAATCAATCTATGAAGTTAAGACTTAGATCTTGAGTCAAGGCTGTGCAATTATAGGGTTTTAGTCGGTCCCATCAAACAGCTCTTAAAGTAAGACAACAAAATCATCTCAATTTTCACAAATGTCCAGGCCAGTTCACCTCTGAGGGAAATTATACAACTGATGTCTCCTGTGTTTTCAAGAAGAAATGAGAGAAACTCCACTTTTGAGCTGACCCTGAGATTTAGGGGAACCTAAGGGTTTGAGTAACTGTTAACTATTGGCAAAGGAATTTAAGTCATTCTTGTGCAGCGCCTCACCCTTTGTGAACTGAAGGCATAGGAAGATTCAGGAGTTGAAACATCACAGTTTGCCTTAGCCCTGTATAAAAGAACTTCCCACATTTTGACAAAGGAATGAAATTCAGAAAAGTGCAGACAGAGTGCAAGAGACAGAAGACCGTAGAGACTAGTATCTTGGCATTTGAACTATCAGTAGGGACTGGTATCTTTAAAACTTGCCTCTTTACTGAGAGGGAGAATTAATTTGTCAGCGCAGAACAAAGGTGTGATCTGAATGACTAAATCAACGCAGACTGATTGGTTGTGTGACATTACGGAGCAGGATCTGATTTGTCAATATTCTCTTCTTGTGCTGGTGTGTTGCACGTTTTAGTACACATGTAAAACTGGGAAGTAGAGAAGGCCAACAAAATTGCTCTTCATTGAAGATGAAAGTGAAGAATAGAAACAAGCAGAGCCCTGGGTACATGTGTGTCTTCAAGTCAGCCATCGGACTGAACACCCACAGTATTAATAATATTTCTTCAGGGATCACTATCTGTTGCTAATGCTGCTGTAATGGTTCCGTACCTTCATAAAGGAAAGGCTATGGGCAGCCAAAGGAGCAAATGTTGGCAGCAAAGAGCAATGATTAGTCAGTGGCTGGGAGAAAAGGTCAACCACGTGAGCTGCTGGGCTTAACACAGGTTTAACCAATGAGATCCTGTTACACAGAAGGTGAAAGTCAGTGATCCAGTGCTTTACTTTGGCATAATTTGTGTGTTTATTAATTAAATAGCAGCCGCAGAATGTGCGAAGAAATTTAGCTGCCCTTTTCTTCAGCCCTCACAATCAGGCTCTCACAGTACACACTGTACGTTTCGGTGGCAATCTTGTTCTCCTTGCACTGTTCCTTCCCTTTTGTTTGCTCACTGCCTTCCTTCCTGCCCTTCCTTTCCCTGCTGTTCCTCCTGATTCTTGTTCTTCTCCTCCTTCCTCAAATGTGTTGTTTCACCTTTTGCTGAATAACTTCAGCTTTCTGGTCACCCTCCTTTGGTTGCTGGTGGGCAACAGTTCTGGGGATCTGGTGCTTTTCACTTCACTCCCTGCCTGTCAGCAATATTAACATATGAAGCTTGATGAAAGAAAAACAAACCTGCTGATAGGCCATGCCAACCAGTGCCTTGATGCAATTAAATACTAATTCAGATTCAGATTTGCGACAGTTTGCAAGCAATCCAATCCCAAGACCACTTTGTACTGAAGATACAATGAGGTAGTGCTCTTCTTAAGAACAATGGAAAAGGGATGTAGATCTATGTATTTCCATGATGAAAGATATGTTGCCTTGCTAAAAGCAACTCAGTCTCACTGGGCTGTTTTTTTTTTTTTCCCCCTTCCCTAAAACAATTAGAAAGCAGTGGTTTTAAATTGTTATATAAGGGATATGGAGCTGAAGCTCTCTGGTGAGATGACAGTGCTGTGTATTCCCATTATTGTTTTCTCAAATCATACAGAATCATTGTTTTAGGCTTTTACAATCCAAAACCAGATACATTTCATAGAATTATAGAATCGTTTGAGTCAGAAGGGACCTTTAAAGACCATCTACTCCAAATCCCCTGCAATGAACAGGGACACCTACAGCTCCATCAGGTGCTCAAAACCTCTTTCAGCCTGATCGTAGGTATCTCCAAGAACAGGGCATCCACCACCTGTCTAGAAAACCTGTTCCAGTGCGTCACTACTCTTTTCATAAAAACCTTTTCCTAATATGCTTAATCTCCCCTGTTCTAGTTCGAAACCACTTCCCCTTTACGCGTATACTGAGAACAACTGTAGTTACTTGCATGGTTATACTGATACAATGCCTAATGTTCAATTAAAAATGTGTAAAAGTGTTATAACCCTGCACCTCATTCCTTTTATGACAGAAGGCAGCCTGTTCCAATGCCTGATTGCTCTTTCAGAGAACAAATCTTTCCTAGTATGCAACCTGAACCTCCCCTGGTGCAACTTGAGGCCATTATATCTCGCCCTGTCTCTAGATACATGGGAGAAGAGGCTGACCCCTACCTTGTTACAACCTCCTTTCAGGGAAATGGAGAGAGATATAAGGTCTTCCCAGAGCCTCCTCCTCCCCAGACTGAGCAATCCCAGTTCCCTCAGCAGCTCCCCATAAGATTTGTGCTCCAGATCTCTCACCATTTTGTTGCTCTTTGAACACGCTCCAGGGCCTCAATGTCTTTCTTGCAGTGAGGGGCCCAGAACTGAACATGGCTCTCAAGGTGAGGCCTCACCAGTGCTGAGTACAGAGGGATGATCACCTCCTGCTCCTGCTGGCTGCACTATTTCTGATACAAGCCAGGATGCCAGTGGCCTTCTTGGCCACCTGGGCACACTGCTGGCTCATGTTCAGACAACTCACAAGTGACACCCCCACATCCTTTTCCTCCACACAGCTTCCCAGCCACTCTGCCCCATGCCTGTAGTGCTGCATGGGGTTGTTGTGGCCAAAGTGCGGGATCTGTCACTTGCTCTTGCTGAAGCCCACACAATTGTCCTCAGCCCATCAATCCAGCCTGTCAAGGGCCCTCTCTAGGACCTTCCTTACCTTCAGGCAGATCAACACTTCCTTCCAGTTTGGTGTCATCTGCAAACTAGAGACTGATGATGCTGTTATAGATAAAGATGATATCTATTCCTGCTATGCTTGAACATAAAGAATTTTTAAGCTTTTCTGTGTTCTGTGATTGAGTATATTTGTGTGTGCTTTTAAAGACCTTCTAAAGATTTTCTAAAGACTTCATGCTCCATATCTCCATTTCAGGAAGAACCACAGAATCATACAGAATCACAGAATTGCAGGGTTGGAGGGGACCTCTAGAGATCATGGAGTCCATCCTCCCTGCTACAGCAGGTTCCCTACATCAGGTCACACAATTAGGCATCCAAATGGGTCTCAAATATCTGCAGAGGAGGAGACTCCACAACCTCTCAGGGCCACGTGTTCCAGTGCTCTGTCACTCTCACAGTAAGGAAGTTCTTCCTCATATTAGTATGGAACTTCCTGTGGCGCAGTTTCTGTTCATTTGCCCTTGTTCCATTGCTGCACGTCACCAAAAAGAGTCCATCCCCACTGACTTGAACTGATCTAAAAGCCTACCAGCAAAATATCTGGCCCCACTGTGGCACGCAAAATTACATTGCAATAAAAACATGCAGACATGATGTGTGCCAACCCCATCCTTCAGTCTGGCTCCCTGTACATCAATATCACAACAAACACAGTGCACCATATATCACCACACAGTTCCTGAAGAAAGACACCGGTTCAATATCAGTGTTCAATCTCCTGAGCTAAAGAACAAAACAATGCATTCAGGGAGGTACTATTTTATAAATATGGTTTATTAACCTGGCAGGCTGTAATGCTGGAATGTAAAATGAATCCCTCCATTTCACATGAGTATTGACAGAAAATGCCATCACAAATGGCACCATTGCACAGGATGGTAAGAAAATTGTTTTCTTGTGCACCATAATTATTCTGCTGGAGAAGATACTCAGCAATCCTCTGAGCTGCTGATGGACGAACTCACACTTTCATCTAATCTTACAGCAGCCTGCTTGATTTAGTTCAGCTGAATCTTTATGAACTCCTAATTTAGTTGTGTACCAATGGTTTTAAATATCAACTACAGCCAGGTACATAATAATGGGAGATTAATTGGGTATGATGCAGTCTAAGAAATCCAGATAATTAAACCGCAAATGCAGTATACTTGTCTACAGAAATATCAACAAATGTAAAATAAAATAGCTTAGTATTTCACAATACAGCGAAATGAAAATGAATGACAAAGTAGGAAAGACTGTTACAGACATTTATACATATTTTAAGCATGAGTTTTGAAAAGTAATATACATAATATACCTCAGGTTTCCCAAGGAGGCTGTGGATGCCCTGTCCCTGGAGGCATTCAAGGCCAGGCTGGACATGGCTCTGGGCCATGTCTAGTGGTTGGCAACCCTGCACTCAGCAGGGGGGTTGAAACTAGATGATCTTTGAGGTCCTTTTCAACCCAGACCATTCTATGATTCTATGATAACTGAAACATTTCTACCAAATCCTTGAAGACTGCTAACAGTACCATAACTATTTAAGAGATAGAGAACATCAAATGAACAAAAAGAACATCCAGAAGGTAAATATCTGATTATTTTCAGTTTGGCTCATTGTAACGAAAAGGCAAATTAATCACCTGAAGGTTTTAGAGTTTGCAGAATCTTGCATATATTTTGACAACTTATTAGTAATTGGGTAAATATGATTTCAAAAACATCCTCACAGTATACTCAAAATACTTTTGCATATCCTTCTCAAAGCTTTTCTCATGCATTTGCTCCTTGCACCTATCAATACAGACTTCGCAATTTATTTATCTGTACCAGCAGAGAAATTCAAGAATTGAAAGGGAATAGTTCTGCAATATCCTTGTTATCCCAGGTAACAACGTGGGATTTGTTTGCGTCCTTCCAGACACATGCCAATTTAAAAAAAGGAGAAAAAAAAAGAACAATAGCAAAGGACTGATTGACAAGTGCTATCAAACGAAGAGTTTCTTCAAATATTTTATGAAAAGGACATTGGATTTCATTAAATTCTGTTTTCAAAAGCTATCTATGTAAAAAAAACTCATTCAGAGGTATTAACTATTTTTGTCCTGCAGATCATGTACCCAAATTCAGAGCTCACCTTCTCATGGCAGGCGGCCTCTCTCCCCCTTGCCCCATCTGCAATAGGCAGATAAGAGGCAAGTGGAAAGGTCTTGCATCCTTATTATATGCAAAGAGTAAAGGCATTTATACAGGGCTGGGTATGCTTTGAAGGACCAACTTAAAATACATAATTGCTTTATCTGCTGATACAATGAGGATTGTGCTATCTTGGCTACACAGGTGGCAAAAAAAGAGTGCTCAGAAAACTGCCTAAAAATTTTCTAATTTGCATGCTCTGCAGTAAACCTTCTCACCATGGAAACTTCTAACTATTTCTAATGGCATAACACTTCAGATCATTCCTATCATCTGGAGGCCACCAAAGTGCAATGAGAGTTAACACAGCAGAAGATTGTGGCTCAGACAACACTTGGCCATAAACACCCTTTGCTCCAAGCAGGTGGAAATCTTAATCAAATTTATTTGATGGGGAGTTGTGCAGCAGGCATGGATTTGAGGGTGCAGAAGAAATCTTTTCAAGGAGAATCTCACACAGAAGAGGTATTTAGAGCCACTAGAAATGTCACAAAGCTAAATGCAGAGGACAGCACAGTGTACAATTTTCTTTAGAGAAGTGGCCAAGACAAAACCAACATACCTAGATCCAAATTCAGCAAAGCCTGAGGACAAAAACAATGTATGAATTCTACTGCTGTGAAGGTTAAAGAGCCTGCAACCACTGTTTTGGCTCTACACAGAGTTGCAGGTGAGGACAGGATTGGTATGATGGAATTTCCATCTCAAACTCAATGATGATTTTCTACCTACAATCCTTCTTCCAGCAGTATAGAAGTAAGGAAACTAGCAGAAAAATATATTTTCCCCATCCACACCATAGGTAGGAGAACCAAGCAAGGATACAGGAATGGGACTGAAAGGAGATGAGAAAGGTGGGACTAGATGGTAGGAGAATCCCAATGAGTACATCTGCATTGCCTACTTTTGCCTGGTAATTTGTCTCCAGGTTGAAACAAATCACATTATCTCTTGGACAGGAAATTTCAAAGAGGAGAGAAGCCACTTTGGCCATAACTTGACTCCTCAGGCATTTCAGATTTGGTTATGGTGTATGTCATCTTGCTGTTATGAATCAGCCAAGTCAAGGATCCAGAGGATTAACCTCCTCCTTAGCAGGGATATTGCGAAGTGGCTGATAACAGTTCACTACACCATTCACATATGCCAACTGCAATGGCATTAAGTATGGAGGGAACTTACAAGGATGGAAATGCCTCCAGCCAGGAATCTCATCCCACTTCTTTGCCTGGGGATATCTAGTCCAGATAGGCAGTCTAAATCCCCACTAGAGAAGTGATGACACAGAGGAAGGAAACTTCAGCTAACATTTAGCTGAAGCTTCAATGTGTCAGCAAATTCTGCCAATCTCCCCTTACACTGTTTCCAAGAGCTGACAGAGAACATGGACTTGTTTTTCCTCCTAAAAAGACAGACAAATGGAAACACTAAGACATCTGTAGCTACAGAGATGCCTTTGGATGCTGACAAAGATAGGCTTTCCAGTTTTCTTCTTCTGTTGGTCTCCTTTCTGCGTGTTTTCCTCTGATCCTCTTGTTTATAGGATAATTCAGGTTTGACATAGACTGTGGGAGGTCAGTAGTTAAAACTCCTATCAGGTCCAGTTAGATTAAAGACTTGTCCAATTATTAGGGTGGAGATTTCACAACTTCACCGGACTTACACAACTTCATTGGGCAACCTGTTCTAAGATCCAATCACCTTCATGTTGAAAATGTTAAACTAGAAATGACAGTACTTTTTAAACACATTATATACATTCCTCCATTATTCAGTTTGTATTCTCAAAGACTGGCTTCAAACTTCAAGTTACCACAGTGGCAGTCTTGTTAATTCAGTTATAAATAATGAATTTTTAAAGATATTTTTGTTTCGTAACAGGGCTCTGTGTTTCAGTCCATACAATACAGTTATGCTGACAGGTTTATGTCTGAGGAAAAGAATCAGCAAATATGCACATCAGCAAATATGTTTTTCCTTGTTCCACCTGTAAAAACAACATCAGCTTTATCCACTAGTTTTGTGGCACTCTATGTCTTTCCCAAATCCTTCTGATAAATTATCATGGACAAATGTCAGCCATGCACTGTAGAAATTATACATGTCTAATAAACAGGTAGTGTACTTTAATTTTTTCAGCTAAAGGATAGGATTCTTGAAATCAGTTTATACAGTATAGGCTGCAGGGGTCTGAGTATATTACTTCTTCCCATCCTAAGTTTATTTTCTAGGAAGACTACATCATGAAGGAATAATAGCAAAAAAGATAATAAAACAATGTAAGTCCTAAAAGGGACAGAGGAGGTTCTATTTATCTCAATGGCCTTTACAAATATCAGTCAGCCTCATTTCTATCCTATTATAAACTGGCAAGATAGAACACTATAATCTACTACAGACCACCTTGCAAATGCAGAATAGATGTAAGATTACTAGATCTGTTTTGTGGTCTCTACACTAGGCTCCTCAGTGTCCCTTAATTCGGCTTTAGAGCAAGATCTGTAACTAAACTGTCATTGAAGAGAGACTAAACCAAGTGGGATAAAATGTGAGAACAGAGGGCATGGTCAGATGCTCATCTCTGATCAGTGTCTGTGTCTCCTTTTTGTAACAATAGTAGTGAATCCCTATGAGGCAACAAATGGCTTTATTTTGCAGTCCATTAATCTGGCATCCTGGGTACTTTAAATTACTGTGTCTCAGGGAAGAGGATGGTAACTGTTGACAGAAGAAGAAACTATCAATTTTGTAGCAGAACCCATAAAACTGTGCTAATTACTGTTCATCTGGACACTCATTGACACAAGAAACTATGTCCCTTGAATGATGGTGGAACTCGCTTGGGGAAAATACTCCTACCTACATACGTGCTATCTCCTCACTGAAATTCAGTTGTGCCAAGGGCTCCAACAAGCCTGAGAAATACCTTTAATAAAAGTGATAAATGATTGCTCCTGTTTCATGTCTCCATCAACCCCCTACTTGTAGTAAGTAAAACAGAGTTCACTGTTATAGAAGATCTTTCAACCTTGAGGTCTTTGAGGACGTGGCACCAGCAAAACAATGGCCTTGATTCAGTAGATGCCCTACAGGAGTTCCCTGTGTTTATTATGGAAGCTCGACATGCCCAGTGTGCAACCAAAGATTATTTTTCTTCCAAAGGCCAGGCTTGCATGGAATTCTGCTAATTAAATGCACTATAGAAATGTCAGCCTTTACCCTCTCACTATATACATTGAATCCTTTGTCCTTCACATAATGATTTTAAAGTATTCTGCAGACATCATTTGATAGAATAATAAGATATTATTATTGAATCTTTATGTCTCCTATTGTTCCAGCAGCCTTGACCTTGCTTCCCCAGTACAGAGGTCTGTCTACCAGGCTAATCACATTGATATCTGAGTACCTCAGAGGAGATCCTTATGTGGCAACATTTCTGCAGGAACTCAAAACTGGCCAGACATACTGATAAAATCCATTTATTACCCTTGTGCATTTCTGCAAGGTTATAATCCAGTTCCTATTCCAAATGTAAATCTCCATCCTGGCAACATGGAGATGTGTGGTTCTGACAATTCAGACTCTCCCCTAGTTCTCAGAGTACCCTATAAAGGTATTGGTGGATGTGATTTACTGTCAGACAGTAGCCACTGGGAACCAGGATAAATGGATCCCCCATTCACTCCACCAGGCATGTAGTAGTGATTAATGTCTTTGAAATACGGACTCTTTATGGGAGCAACTCTTCATTTATGTCCTTCACTTTCATTTGATAATACAATGTATTAGCACTGTATGTTTTAGCATGGACAACCAGATATTAGCACATCTTCTTATGAACATATCGTTTTTCCTTGACTGCATGTGTTGTATAGATGTATCTATAAATATCCAAGCACACAGCAGGGTATGTATGATACATCTGGCAGGGAATGGTTACCCCCAGCACAATACTAAGCTTTAATTTAATCTTGGCTTGTTTTCATAGCTGTCAAAAAGTCTAGGTTAGGTTGATTTATTTTTTTTAAATGGAAAAATTACAGTTTGTGCCAGTTGTTTTTTGTCCCTCCTCTTAAGCAAGCCACGATATTTGTGAGGGCTTTTTCCTCCAGGAATGAGATAAAGCAACCTCTGATACAAAAGCTGGAGATATGGAGATGTGTCATGGTACCACCAATGTCCTTTGCATATCTACATAGCCACCTGCTCCATTTTACCATTCACAGACTTTTCACTACATTTATTTTTTGAAACGAAAACAGAGTGCTTCCCTATTGCCTCACAACACTTTTCATTTGTCCTGAAAAATATATATTTTTTTTCTCTCTAACACATTTGAGATGTCTAGACTACGTTTCTTTTTTATTGAAATATCTCTGGGAATCCCCAAAAGAAAAAGAGGCTTTATATAGTGATATTACTGCTATATCAATCTCTACCAAATCAGTTAGATAGAGTCAGAAATCTAAACGCTCCTTAAAACACATTTATTTTAATAAAGACATTTCAAGAACAACATGCCTGTCACTGTTAAAAGGTGTATTTTGAAGAACTTGCCCAAAGCTGCACAAATCCAGACTCATCTCATTACTAGATAAACATCATACTATGAAATATATAATTATGGACTGGCTGAGGGAAGAATACAAGCATATACTTATTGTTAAAAACCAACAGAAAATCAGTACATACATAAAATATAAAGCTATACATTGAAGCTATGTCTGAATAAAGACATTCTTCTGTGTTGGACTTCAAAAACAGGAATGTTATAAGACTCTTAGCCCTGTCCTAACAAGTCAGGCCATTATAGCTCCTGTTAATTTATTTCTATAGTTTGAAATGGGAAGTTCCTGATCTGAAGTTGTAGAAATACACTTCCCACGTTTTCTTTGAGTCTGCTTAAAAGCTTGGCTCATCATTTTAATAATATGCCAAATTTCTATTGATTTTCTTTTTATTTTCCGAAATACTTTGGGATGTGCACTCACTTAGAAAATCGAGGGACAGTGTTCGGAGGCTGACAAGTTCTATTTATTATTTGTTAAACACAGATGATGTTACACGGGAGGTAATACAGTTCTAAAAGACATCTTATGAAACATTATTAGATGAGTCAAAATCAGTAGATCCACAAGGTATTATAAAATCAGTAGTAGTTACGCACATTCAGAAAAAGTGTTGGTGGAAGTCAAAATAAATTTATCAATTTGGAAATCAATATGAAGTCTGTAATTGTTTTGAGTAAAGTATTATCTTTGTACTGAAAGCACAGAAAAGAAAAAAGCTGAGTTTTGCGGGGTGTCTGGTGAGTTGGGTCTGGTGAGAGAACAGAGGCGCAACAGTCAAGACTAAATTGTGTTAAGGAGTATAAGAGCTGCCATGAAATTATATGCCGGTTATTTTTTACCCTTCAGATTAACTTCTAGAGCAATGCATTGACACGTCAACATCATTTATTCAAGCTTCAGGAACCTGGGATCATTTCTTGTCTTGATTCAATCACTTTAGTTAAATCTCTTGTTACCAATACAGAAAAAAAAAATCTTTTTTCAAGCGATAACAATTTATTAAACAATGAATTTAAAATGACACTGCAAATATAATTGTGTGTGTTTTGTTCTTTTCATTTCTTTAAAGAAAAACAAGGTTGAAATCAAGAGACAAATAATGGTACTTAGAAATACCAGAAGAAATAGCTTGATTTATCAACTCCACTTAAGTATAAGTGCATATGGAAAGAAAATGATAAATGTATATATCCCATACACATAATAGATTAAGAGTTTTATTGTTTTCTCTCATTATTACAAATAAATCTAAAAAAAAAACCAGTGATGGTGTACTTACATATTTCAGATCCTCATTTGTCTAAGAATAGAAAGCACTCAAGTCATGAGCCAGAATAACTCGGATGGTGTCTTCTGAATCCCCTTTTGTATTCACGATCCACAAAAATCAGTGTGCCACTGCAGTGGTCCAACCATTCTCACTACAGAAAAGGAGCCAGGTGTTGTGTGTCAGAAAAAAACTGGCATGGATTTGTAAAGGTTGTTTGTTTGCATGGCAGCTGTCAGGATATTCCACGTAGGAGCCTTCATAATTCCAAAGACCCAGAGAAATTCCCCCTATCTGTGAGCACTTAACTGAAAGTACCTACATGAAAAAGCATAGTGAAGTACCTCCACAACCTTTTTCACAGGTTACCATCTCAACAGAACAGCAACTGGTATCTGTCTTTAGGTCCATAGTGATATTAGGAAATGAATATCTTCTTCCCTGTTTCCAAGCCATGCCCCCTTCCCCCCCACCAAGCTGCCTTCCCATGCTTTAATTTCCACAGGAACAAAATTTGGTCTACCAGCACAGAGTAACAACCTTGTTCCCAGCCAACATGCTCCTGGATCAGTACGTAGGACATGCCACAACCCACTGGTGGCTTCATCATTTAGATGCGGTCTCAAAGGCTGGAAGAGGAGCAACTGTACACCTAATGTGAAATGCTTCAAAGAGAGTAGAAAAAGATTGGGCCTAAGTTAGTATGTACTCAGATTTAAACCTCAAGAAAGAGGAAATATGCATTCGGTGAGATAAATTGCCTAGCAACAAATGTACCTCTGTATTTCTTCTTTTCTAGATTTCATGCTTAATGCTAGTAATAAAGCTCATTCACTTATCTTAAGATATCGGTAAAATAGTGGAGTTTTTACAGGCTTGCATTGGTCTTATAAGAATAAGGGAAATAATAATAATTTTCCCTAATAAGAAATTAGGGAAAGAGTTCAGAGTCTTACATGTAGGAAAGTCCAACTGCTTCAACATACATAAAAAATTGACTGTATCTGCCCATATTTTTCACTTTGTGTTGTAATTTGGTAGCATCCTGAACATTTTTTTAGCAGCTCAGTATTTAATGGCATCTCAAACAGAGCTCTTCGTTTTGTGGACACTTAAACCCAAGTATAACTTTATTGTGAGGTACATTTGGACAATACCACTTATTTAGAGACAACATTCACAGGTGGAATATGTGGCACAGCAGTGAAAATGTGCCAGTATACAATCTTGGTAAGGGCCAGTGGCTTCTGGTAATAATAAACTTGCCCTTCAGAATTACTAAAAAATAACTTGGAAAAATTGTAACTACAGACGTAAGACATAGCTGAGCTTGGCTGTCCACACAAAACCGTCCAGCTCCACTAGAGATATCCTAATTACTCTGAATGTCCTCCAGCTGCCACTCCACTGCAGAGATTTCTGCAGATCCTGCACCTTCTTTGCCAGTCCCTTAAACAAGTTTGGACATCTCAAAAGGCTCTGCTCCTTTCGATTGACTCTGGGTGTATTATAAAACCAAATCTTTCACTAAGTCACAAGTTATGAATTGAAAACAGAGCTCTGAGTCTCCTACCCTACCAAATTGCTGCTCTCCACACGCACTGCATGCACACTACCCCTTTCCACAAGTACTGCTTCAGGCATTAGGTTGCATACTGGTATGTCTACATTTCCATGTTGTACACTGTTTATGCACATACATGAATGCTGGAATAGGGCACACACATCTTTTAAATGATATACTTGTTATTTTTGTAAAAACTAAAGCAACTACATTTCCAAAAGGCCATTATGTTTTGATTATTAGAAGCTGGCATAAATGGATTCAAGTAGAGATAATGTTGTAAATGTTGATTGTGTTACAAGTTACCCCACCTAATGTCACTTTAGGAAGTAGAGGTTTCAATATAAACTACTTTTTTTTTTTTTTTTTTTTTTTAACTGGGTTTATATAAGAGTTGAAGGAGGAGATATTCAGCTGGGGTTGATAGCTTCACTGAAGTAAGTAAGTGGCACTATGCTTAATTATGGCAGGGAAGAAAATGAATATCTTCTCTCCACCAGCAGCTCCACTAACTTAATCATGATATCAATTGAAGAAAAGAAAAATCACAATACAGGAAAAGTTGACATTGTTCAAAAGTATCTGGTGAGCCCTTACAAAGTCCTATGAGTAAATGAATGGAAATGTGGAGTACATGGAGTACAGCCCACTAGGCTGCTTCAAATCCCTGAACTAAAATCTGAATGTTAAATAACCATGTTTTATTTACAAGAACCAGAATATTCCTCACATAATTAAAATTGAGAAGATCTGCATTGAATACCTCCTGTTGACAGAAATTTGTGTTAAAAGGAAAAACAAAGTAAGCAACAACAAAAAAAGATGAAGAAAAAAAACAAAAAATCAAGCCACTAGTTCAAAATATTTTCATATACTTCAAATATTAATTTATGTTTTCCTGTTGAAGCTGCAACTCCTAGAACATTGTTATTAAAAATAAAAGCAAAACAGTAAGAACTTGCTACTAAATACGAAATACAAGTTCCATATTTGAAGATAAAAATAAAAAGAACAAAAACGCTGTAATATTTAGAGCTGCCATTTCTGAATACCTTCATTTATCTTGAGTTATTAAATATCCCAGAGTTGGAATATTCATTTTGAGTGTCTACTCCATAGTGCTTGGACTTTTTAATACTATGTAAACAACATTACAAAATCTAATAAGTTTAGCCCAAAAGAACCTTACTTCTCAAAAAATCCAACTATAGGAGCCAAAGTTGTGTTTTCTTTTCAAATGACTTTCTCTATCTTTAGCTTAAGTGTTTAAAGACTCCATAATGAAGCATAGTACAGACTAAAGCATAAGAGGGCTGAGACTATGGGCTTTAGGGAGATCAAGGGCTGCAGAGCTGCTCGCTTTTTGTTACGTTAACCTGCCCCAGGAAAGCAATTCCCTTCTCAGCCCCCATGCCCAATCCCCATAAGTAGATACATATGGCAGTACTGGATACAGAGAACACACTGTGGTAGTTTTATTGACACTGGAACTGCTCCTTAAGCAAAGTCTTCCCTGCTCAGCGATGAATTAATGCCATTGACTCTTGGTGAAAGGTGAGTAGTCATAAAGTTTAATGCTGGCCTTAGAGTTCTGCTCTGAATTGCCCTATGAAGGTGCCTCTCTCTGCTGACTTTAGAGAGAATTGCTTATAAAAATTAGGTTAGAGAGAAATTTCATGCACCTGCCAATTCAGTGGGATTGATTTGCAATGGTGTGCTTTAGTCTTTGTGAACGTTTGGTCCATAATGCTTAGATGTGTGCATATTGATAGAAAACCAGCAGCAGCAGCAGCAAGGCAAGTTGGACATAGCCATCAAAATAAACATGGCTGGATCCATCAGTATCCTTCAGATGCTTTTTTCCTTCCGTCCTTTCTCAGAACTTTGTTTGAAATAAAACCAAAAAAGACTCTTCCTCCAATAGGTTTCAACCTATTTTATAGAGCTAATCATCACCTGAATAGTCTTCTTTTTTTCCCACCTCCAGCATTCTGCTGCAGACTACTATTTAGGAAATCCATCTTTCTTGAAGAATTATGATGACCTGCAAAGGCTGAAATGTTGGCTATCAAAAACCTTGCCTATATCCAGAAATGTTTATGTAAGGCTTGAACTGTAATGCCAGATGAACTGACCACAGATTCATTTATCATTAGTAGGAAAAGGCACATTAATTGGCTACAGTATCAATACTATCCTCCAGCATTAACAAAACTCTTCTTGGTCCTTAATGTACTACCAGAACATCCTTTATTAAATAAGATGAATAATACTGAGGCCAAGGGTTGCCCTGCTTCAGCTAAGAAAGCTCAATTATTTATGAATTCTTCACTCATTAAGACGCCAATAGGTTGGCAAGCCTTGTAAAGACAGCTTTTTGGGGTACTGAATAAAGATTATTATTCTACATCTATGCATCTTCTGTATGAAGGAATCAACAGCAGAAAACTGAAAACATTTGAATCCTATGAAGCTTTTGGCCTGTGGCAGAATCGTAGAATGGTTTGGATTGAAAATGATCGTAAAGACTATCTAGTTCCACTCCCCTGACACAGACAGGGACACCTCCCAGTAGATGAGGTTACTCAAAGCTCCGTCCAGCCTGGTTTTGAACACTTCCCAGGATGGGGCATCTAGTACTTCTCTGCGCAACCTGTTCTAGTGTCTCATCACCCTCTGAATAAAGAATTGCTTCTGAATATACAATCTAAATCTACCTCTTTCTGTTTGAAGTCATTACTGCTTATCCCGTCTGTACACTCCCTGATAAAGAGTCCCTAGCTTTCCTGTAACCCTCTCTAGATACAGAATGGACGCAGTAAGGCCTCCCCAGAGCTTTCTCTTCTCTAAACTGCATAACCTCAACTCTCCTCATAGAAGCGTTCCAGCCCTCTGAGCATCTTCATGGCCTCCTCTGGAGCCACTCCAGAAGATCCATGTCCTTGTTCTGGAGGCCCCACAGCTGAACACAGCACTGCAAGTGGGGTCTCACAAGAACAGATTAGAGAAGGGGAGTCATCACCTTCACGAACCAGGCTGCCTAGGGAGGCTGTAGAGTATCCATTCTTGGAGATATTCAAAACTTGACTGGATACTGCTCTGACCTGCTGTAGCTGACCCTGCTTTGAGCAGTGAGATTGGACTAGGTAATCTCCAAACCTACTGGCCACTGGTTGCTATAGTAGCTGCCCTCAGTAGATAGGAATTTTGCTGTTACCAATCCCTTTCCATGTATCTTGTTGACTAATTATGTGTTGATCCTCTCATAAATGACATTTCCCCTCTTTCCTTTATCATCTGATTTCTTTATGTTGGTAAGAAAGAGAATTACAGCTTTTTCTCTTTCACCAGGGGGCTTGGGGACTTTTTCTCTCCGAATGTTAGAAAATTTTCTCTGTATTTGGAAAGAAGCATTTTGTTTGCACACAACACACATTGCTGGGGGATTTTCAGTGCTGACACTGTGTCGGGTTGGCACAGATGCTTTATACCTGTGCAGCCAAAAGAACTAGCAGATGGTTGGTGACAAAAGGAGCATCCCATGGAACTGCAGGAGAGTCATCTCAACAGATCCAGGATTTCAGAGCCTGAACGATACTGTTCAACAGCCAAACCATAGCACAGCTCAGCATTCAGCCAGAAGCAAGACAGGTGCTTGAAACATTTGCCAGGATTCACAGATTCAAAAGGGCTTAGTCTCCAAGCCAGACGTAGACCTGACATCTGAGTGTGGGAAGCTCTTTCAAAGGGATCAGAGGGCAGCTACCTGGTGTAGGACATCATCTCCAACCTAGGCTATGTGGCTTCCTGATAGCACGATGACAGGCTTCTCCAGCATTGTCCTTTCCAGGACTCAAAGCAGGACAGGGGGACCAGTAAGCATGTATGGTATTAAATGAAGCGGCAGCTCAGAGAAGAAATGCGTTACCAAACAGGGATTCTTTGAGCACATGCCGCCAGGACCACATCATAGAATCATCTTCCACTCCACTGCATTTGGTGCCAGGGACCAAATAAGCAAGGTGCCACTGTTCATGCCACCGTACTATACAACCACATCAAACGGAACCCTTGCTGGGGAGGAAGGAGTCAAGGTTGTTAAGCTTGGCAGATTGGGATCAGCTCTGGTCCCTGCATAATGTCTTCATATTTCATGTCATTCTACCACAAATAGGAAAATGACACGCTTGGAGTTCTGTCTCCCATCTGAACTTGTTAAAGAAAAATGTTTTCTTCATCTTTTCTTCTTCCACTGGGTGGAAGACAGAGGAGGAAGCATACAGGTCTTTGCTGCTCACTCTTGATTTATTTTCTTAAATTCCCTTCCCTGTTTTCCAGTATTTGCCCCTGCTCAAAATCTTCCAGGATACAGCTGCAATAAATTGGCATGATTCACATTTTTTGTTAAGCAGTGGTGAACCAGTCCAGAACGTGTCGAGCCTCCTTTTAGAAAAGAAATGTATGAAGCAAAGATCACTGCAATAATCTGTCTTCAGACTCAGGAAGATTCTTCTACACTTTTGCATTTCAGAAGATGACCTTTATCAGACGGAAAGTCTACAAATATATGTTGACTGCGAAGGGCAGACTACGGATATAGGATTTGATGTACAAATGTAATAGCCTTTCTGCTATCACACATCAGCCAGTACAGCATAGGCGCAAAGTCACAGAAAGGAAAGCATAACATAGAGACAACAAACTCAAAAAGTAGCTTGCAATTTGCAAACAGAGAAGAGGAATCCAACTAAAACAATTCATACTGAATGTCCAATGGAGTCCTGTGGAGTTAGTCTCCCTCAAGGAGGCCAGAGAATCAAGAACAATATTATCTCTCTAAACGCAAACATTGTTAGGGAGACAGGGTGCTGATGGGATCAGGCCAGGGAGAACAAGAGAGCTCTTTGCTGAGTAAGTGACTGGTGTAGGAAAAGTTGTTCACACTGATGCCTTAGGGCTTTGATTTCATGACCAGGAGACCTTGAGACCTGCCTCAACTGATCCTTCCCATAATGAGTGGATTGAGCGCATTAATCAAACCTGAGATTTTGGGGCTCAGAGTTCAAAAAGCTACCGGAGGTGAAATCATTCCCCTCCTTCCTCCTTTTCTTGTGCTTTCCAAAAACAACCCCACTATATTTCTTTTTCTTCCCATTTTACTGAAATCACCTGGGGGTCAATTATCTTTCTGGGATGGAAACCATATGCCCTTTCACATTCTTGAATAAGGTTAAGCTGCATATGATGAAACTGATCAATTAAATCTTGTGGGAAGGAGCAGGGAGAATGAAGCCTGGCCCGGAATTACCAGTAGTTCTCATTTGCTGACAACCTAATCCAAGGTATCAGATATATATAGAAATGTGCTTGGCACAAGGAACACGAGAGAAAGTGCTGCTTATATCATTGCAAAATCTAGCTATGCTGGAAACATTAATATAAACAAGACGGGGCTATGTCCTGCCAAAGACTGGTAAGAATTTAACTATGGGAGGATTTAATTATTTCAAAGATAAATGTTCCATGTGATTTTGTGTTTGCAGCTTGCAGACTGCTTCGAATGCAGTAGATACCCTGCTGATGTATGTTCACAAAATCATAGAATCAGAGTCTTAGAATGGCTTCATTTAGAAGGGACCATAAAGATCATTGAGCTTCAGCCTCCATGCCATGGTCTGGTTGACCTCACCAGCTCAGGCTGCCCAGGGACTCCATCCAGCTTGGTCTTGGGCACCTCCAGGGATGGGGCAGCCACAGCTTCACTGGGCAACCTGTGTCAGTGCCTCACCGTGCTCTGCGTAAAGAATTTCTACTTAATATCTAACCTAAATCTACCCTCTTTTAGTTCAAACCCATTCCCCTTTGTCCTAACACTACCAGACCATGCAAAAAGTTAGTTCCCCTGCTGCTTGTAAGGTCCCTTGAAGTACTGGAAGGCCTCAATGAGGTCATAGAATCATAGAATCATAGAATCATAGAATTAGCTAGGTTGGAAAAGACCTACAAGATCACCTAGTCCAACCATCCACCTACCACCAATAACCCCACTAAACCATGTCTCTCAACGCTATATCTAAACGTTTCTTGAACATCTCCAGGGACGGTGACTCAACCACCTCCCTGGGCAGCCCGTTCCAGCGCCTGACCACTCTTTCAGAAAAGTAGTATTTCCTAACATCCAGCCTGTCTCCAGGTCTGCCCTGAGCCTTCTCTTCTCCAGACTGAACAAGCCCAGATCCCTCAACCTGTCTTAATAGGAGAAGTGCCCCAGCCCCTTGAGGATCTTCACAGCCCTCTGGACCTGCTCCAACATCTATGTCTTTCTCGTGCTCAGAGCCCCAGGCCTGGACACAGTACTCCAGATGGGACCTCATGAGGGCAGAACAGAGGGAAACAATTCCCGCCCTGACCTCTGTCACCCCTCTGTTGGTGCAGCCCAGGATCTTGTGTTGGTTCTTATCATTGCAAATGGTTTTCCTTCAAGCTAGAACCTAGAGATACATATATATGTATTGTGCTAATCTGGCAGAGACAAAAGAGAAGGCAATACGAATGTAGAACTGATCTGTTGAGTCTTACATTGGTAAAATTCTACACAAACAAAAACTGCAAGGGGAAATAAGAGCTATAGGCACAGACAAGCAACTGTAAGGAAACAGTACAACACAAATTAAGACCTGTTTACAAGCAATTTCTCAGTAGCCTCTAAATTGAAAACTTTGTTGCGTGTTTTGCTTAATTTCCTTATCAAACAGCAACTT
The DNA here is from genome assembly GCF_002078875.1 of Numida meleagris. Taxonomy (NCBI): domain Eukaryota; kingdom Metazoa; phylum Chordata; class Aves; order Galliformes; family Numididae; genus Numida; species Numida meleagris. Next base: position 190,036,216 of record NC_034409.1, on the reverse strand, counting down.
TCCCTTCGTCAGTGAAAAAGAATAACTCTGAGAACCACTCAGTCCAGGTTTGAAGAAGGTCAGTTGGACATGGGGTAACATTTCAATGCAGTTATGCTTCCTCATTAGAGAGCATTTGAAAAGTGAACTACTGAAAAGAAATAGGCATGCTCACACACACACAAACACACACAGATGTCTACTGTTCTGGCTTCAAATAATCCTTGTGGAGAAAGAAGGGTAGTATATATATAGGCGTGCACGTGTGTGGGCATGCATGGGAAAGCAAAGTGAGCTTTATTTTTACTCTGAATCCCACCTAAACAAAGATCCTAATGTTATCCCCTGGAATGAGGTAAGAAACATGATCATTTGGTTCCAAGACCTGCCTGCAACTACAGTTTTTGTAGCCCTGAATGAGCAGCAGGCAAAGCTAGAGAGATCAGATGAACTGCATTTAGATGTGATGCAGTGAACTGGTACAAGGGGAAAGTGCTTTTAGTGATCAATATGAAAACAAGGGGTTTTCATCTAACCACAGTGAGGATGGCAAAGAGGAATTTGGGCAATATAATATGGGATAAAAGGGCAGATAGCCTCTTATTTCAATCTAAAGACTTAATGATGCTTATTAAAAGGTTGTTACTTGGTTTCATGGAAGACTTATGGCCCTCCTCCTTCCTTAGAATTAATGGCCTCACAGGGAAAGGCAAGAATTTTTGTCTTATGTTCTTGTTAAGGAGCTTTTTTCTTGCTTTTGTCTACCTTCTGCCCAAAGACCAGCTCATACAACAACCAACTCACTTACATGTTTTTTTATTTGAAGCCCACTGCCTATTGCCATGTGCAATGCAATTCCTCAGGAAGAGCATTCATACAGTAGCATGTGGATAATGTTATTAATTATATTATTATGTCTCACTGCGCACAACAATTAAGACGTGGGTCAACTTTACTGACGTTTGAGTGTTCTGAAATAGCAAACTGGCCTTATTTTTCAGAAAATGCACTGCACCAAAGTCAAGCGTGGAAGGGGACACACTGGAGTCAATGAACCAGGGGTAAGCTGGGCTGTGTGAGTCTGCAGCCATCCTTCCACCACTTTAACACTTCATTGGAGCCACCAATTTTGTCTATGAATTATTGCTTCCTCATCAGATTTACCTCTCTTTCCATTTGAAAGCAGTCACTGGGGAATAGGTCAGCAACCAAAGAAAACCTCCTGGAGGATAATGTATCAATGACAGCATAAAAAGGAGTGGGTCCCCCTGTTAAACAAGGGAGCAGAGCCACTTGGTGCTTGTTCAGCTACAGGAATCTAATCTGTGTATCAATGTAACAGGCAGTACTGCTTTTCTGGCACTGGAAATCAACAGTGTGTTTTGAACTCCCTGCTACTGGATGGTTTTAGGCTACCTAGAGTGCCTCAATGCCATACAGTTCTTCAGCAGCAGCTAGGAAAGATAATTCAGAAGAATAAGTGTATCATAAAAAAACCACTATGTGGTCATTAGCTTTCCAGTCAGTGTTAGGAAATTCTGTATGGCATTCCAATGTAAGCATACAAGGCGTTGACACGCCTACAATTCTACAGTACAAGTACAGTGCAGAGAGAGGCTAGTAGTAGAGGATAGTAGCCCAGAGAACCTTACAACCCTTATTTTTGATATACTCATCTCATTAGCATAAATTGGTCTTTTGTGGGTTAAAGAACTCTCCTTCCACTATCAAAAACAAATCATGGGAGATTATTTCTGATATAGTTATCTAAATTAAGGTAAACTGGGTCAAATCTATGCAAAACCACACTGCCACTGTATTCCACTTCTGTGCTAAACCTAGCTCTATATATCCAGAGGGAGCCCAGCAGTCCAATATGTAGACTCAAATACCTTTTGAGTTGTAAAATGGGAGAAATATTTTGAAGTTAAATACTTTCAGACATGTAGAACATGTGAGAATGTTCCTTTAGAAATTAAAATGGCATGGAATCAAGGAAAGATCAGATGAATTAAATTAAAGAGCCTTTTCTCTGTTGCCTTCCTTGAATAGTCATTTGTGAACCAGAAAGTAAAGGCATAAAGAATCTAAAATCACGACCAGTCACTCCAGGAAAACTTTTACACTCACTTCACACTACTAGACGGCTTAAAAGCCAACTGCAACAGGAAATCAGGTCCAACTTTACTGGAACAAATTGTTCTTTGAATTATGTTGGTGCAGTGCCACAGCAGTCAATGGGATATGACCTTCGCAACTAGTGACAGAGGTCTACAAAATTTACTCTAAAATCTACTCCTGCTCAGCTTGGCTGCAGAGCTGTTTAGCACATTCTCTGCACAGCCCTTTGTTCCCTCTATTAGGGTAAATAAAAATTTTCAGGTAAAGTTTAAGCCAGTGAATGGGAAAGATACTCTTTAACACTGAGTCTTCCTGGTAATAAGGGCAATACATTGGAAATGTCAGATCAGATTTACATAAAAAACTGATAGAACTTGGACTTGATGACTCCAAGTCCTTTCTTTGCAAGGTCTCTTTGCAAGGGAACAGATTTACTAGGAGATGAGGAGGTGAGCCAACTTTTTAGAGCATTGCCCAGTGCAGTCCTATTTATTGCTTATGTGACTGCACAGCACTGTGGAACTGATCCTCATCCCTTTTTCTTCTTTCTATCCAATCACATCTGCTTGCAGGACTGCATATGAAAGAGGGATAAAGAAATCTCTGAGATGTTGTCCCAGAAAATCTATGGCACAGCACACAGTCACCTGATGATTCAGTCAAACACGCATTTGGGAGACGTCTACACAAGTCACTTTGCTTATTCTTTAAGGAACATATTCCATTAGGAAGAGGAAGGAGGGGGAAGGAGGAAAGGAGTGAAAATAATGATAAATTTATATAACTATTATTATCCATAAATATTAAAGCAGATTAACAGATTTTGAGATAAAAAAGCAAATGGAGCTTCTGCAATTTAAGGTTCTGATAGCATTAAGGTTCTATTTCCTGTCAACTTGTTATAAGTTAATTGCCATTAATTTTTCATAGCTAAATAGTGGAAGAAATGAGATTCCTGTATTATTGGTCATACGGTCTAGCTGTGAAAGGAATCCAATGTAAAATGTTGAAAAAGTCTCATCACAAGATAATTGAGATTACCACTGGAGAACGCTTCCTAAACCATATCCTCACCACAGAAAATCCTTCTCTACAAGGAAGCATCTGATGAAGTCACCCACTCAAAGAGGGTTTAAAAGTGACACAGTGATTTAGAATTTTTTGCTAATCATTGACTATTTTTTAATGAAACCTCTGCGCAAGTAATCTCTAGGTACTGTATGCTATGCATCTATACTAATTATTAATATACTTCAGGAAGTTATCTGTGCTAAGTGCAAGTGACAGAGCTTTTTTTCTTTTCAATGCAAACAGTTAATTTCTTCCTTCTCATTTTCAGCATAGATGTAGTTTCATTCCGTAAACACGTTTTGAGGATCTCGTTCAAACCACCTTCTTTAGAAATCTGACTTCAGTTTCTTGAATACTTTATTGGCTATTAATGGAATTTCAAGTTCTGATAAACCCACATAGGAAGGCAATCTAAATTAGTCATTTCTGATCTTGGTGTCATAAGGAAGTGTTCACAAAGCACTTAGTATATCCAAAGCTTCTTTTGGATGATTGTCACCACCGCATCATCAACAAGATAACAAAGATGGAGGGCTTCATCCAGCTAAAAAACTCAGCGGTGGTAGGATAAGTATTAACCTATGCTGCTGAATAGAAAAGTGTATACGAATAATACATCAGCTAAAATGCTGTAACCAGTTCATAAAACCCTTAGTTGTACCACCAGTGGAAGGCAGCAGAAAATCACAAGGAGTTAATATTAATGTTTATTCCCCAGAGTTGTTCAGACTACTAACTCTATGCCAGTTCATCATGATGGCAGACGCTTGCAGGATACCACATGCCCTCAAATACACAAAATGCACAAACTGAAAACATAGGTTGTGATTCTCATTTCCTTTAATTTTTAATAACATAAGTTACTTGTAACAAATGCCGGAACAAACTGAGTTCTGATTAACTTTTTTTATGATGGCATCTCCTTTTAATTATCTTAAGTGGCTTCCACCATCTACTTTGGAAAATTCTTTTAAGTCATGCTGCGAGAGGAATTTATTCCTGATTTGCAGCTCAAATTTTCTTTTTTTCTTTAACATAAACCCATTGTGCATGTCTTTGTCACCTTAGGGTAACAGAAACAGTCTTTTCTCCTTATCCTCTGAATGCATGGCTTTCCTTCTCCTACCAAGTTGGATTGTTCAGCCCCTTAATGATTTTTGCTGCCGTTCTCAGAATTCTCTTCAATTTGTCAACATCCATCACTAGATTCAAGGTGCAATCTCATCACAGCCATATAGCAAGAAAATCACTTCCCTGTGGACAAAGGAATGAAGACTCTGCACGTACAGACCCAAATCACACCATCCCTTTTTGTCATGCTCTAGCATTCCAGTATACATATATATTACATGCAGTCTGCTAAAACCCCAAGGTCTCTTTTGACATTTCTGCTTTCCAGGTATCTTTGTCTGACTTCATAACTGTTCTCTAGATTATTTCCCTCTCAGATTTATTAGCCTACATTTTTCTAGGTCAAATCTCATTTTGTTACTTGAAGCACTTATTTCTGACATCTCCCATTCTCCTTGCACTACTTCCTGGTGATTAAACATAACTTATTATTTTGTGGCAGATGTTGGAAGGCCTTTGTTAAGATTTGGATGGGAATTGCTCAGAGTAGTTCAGTTCTTTTATCTTTGCATGTCTTGTCTTGATTCTACTGACTGCTACACCCTTGTTCACTTCTAGGACACTTTTTTTTCTCAGTATTACTGACCCTACAGATGTCAAAAGACAGCCCTGGAATGCTCTCTTATGTTAATATGTTGGCCAGAAGGAAAAATGCAACTATCAACCTCTTCAAAGGGTAGCAGTTATCACTAGAAGTGTGTACCTGGAATATACCAAAAAGGATCTCCCAGTGGTTCAAATACAACAAGGTACCTATGCAACTTTCTATTTCACCATCTTGTACAGGATCTTGCTCTTATTTTAGCTGAAAATGCAATTAGCTTGTTCTTCATGATTGATGAAGGCAATAAATGCAGCTGTGACAAAGGAGATTCCATTAGCATCTCAATGGACACTTTCCTGCAACAGGTTACATTTCATTTTAGCCATTAGTCTTTTAGAAGTCATAGCCTGTAAAGTAAGCCCACTTCCCTAAAAACAAGAACTTCAGTGCTATTTTTTCCCTGTGAACCATTTCTGTAGATTTCTTAACTGAGACCAAAGGTGGAAATTTTCTCAGATATCTTTTGATATTGGTAGTGGAGAAAATCCACACCCAAACCAGGCAATCCTACGCATAATAGAATAAAAATAATTTTAAAAAAAATTGACACGTTCAGGATACAACTAAAATCATCCCTAAGTACACATCAAATCTTGATCTCACAAATTAAATTCTGAAAACACTTATTTGCAGTGGTCATGGACAGCGATCAGTAGAACTAGCTATAGATACGTTATTACCTATTGACAATAGCAAACCTCTTCTGAATGAATCTCAATCAGAATCTCTTTCCTCCAATCTGGCGAATGCATCCCACTGTATTTTGGGCACCAGCTCATAAAGATTTAAAATAATTTGGTGGCCATTGGCTTTGTGATTTATACTTTTTTTTCCTAATCACTAAAAATAAAAGCATTACTTTAAATTCAGTTACATCTCTTTTCTTCCTCGTAAAGCTTTTTCTCTGTGCAACTTATGAGAATTTATGAAGATCCATCTTTCACAGTGTTTTTTTACTCAACAGATGTCTAGACAGTTAAAGCACCATGTGAATACTGTATCCTGTATCAAGCCTTTGAGTAGCCGGTCTAAGGAATTTATATTTTCTTTCATTTCAAAGTCTGCCACAGATGCCTACTGTTGTCTTTCATCCCTTGTAATTTAATCCAGAGTATTCTACCATTCTGCTATTCATTATCAAATTGTATCTCACTGTCAGTGCAAACACAAAACTATTCATGATTCCAATGAATAGCTGTAATAAGAAAAATAGAAGAAATGTAAATAAATAAACCAGTCCTCTCACACATTTACTGCCTTAAAGCTCTTGCAAATTTGGACAGCTTTCTTTCTGAGGTCTAAGCAATGGCCTTAAAAGTTTTTCAAACGATATTTTAAGGAGAACAGATCAGACAACGCAGCTGTAACTGCAGCAGTCTACAATCCCACAAATGTTTGACTTCACTGATCTATTGTAGACTTAAGAGCTGTAAAATTCTGACTGCATCCTGGCTTCTCCAGCACTGCATGGAGTCATGAGTTGGACTCGATCCTTGTAGGTCCCTTCCAATTTGGGATACTCTATGCTTCTATAATCCCTGAATCCCATTAAATCTGTCAAACGTGAAGATACTTGCCCACCACGTGATACTGTACATTAAGTTTACTTCAACAAGAGAAAACTTTTTAAGTTTCATTACAGGAATAACTACCAGTTTTATTTTTTGTTTAATAACATGAAACATTCCATAAGGATCAGAAACCATAATTACCTTTCTTTACCTAATCCTCTGGGCATTTTAAACCCTTTTTCTGGTTCTGGACAAGGCTTTCCTGTTATCCATTGCTGCTCTCCAGCCATCCTTTTAAGAGGAATCAAATCCAACATATTAAGTAGCTTTACAGGCCAGTGGGATATTATTTTCAGACTAGTTCTAGTCTCAGGAATACACAGAACTTATAGTAAAGGCAACAAATAACTTACTAATAGGCAGTACTAAACTGTGCAAAAAAAAAGACTGCAAAACCGATGTCTTATTCAGTAGGTTTATTCTCTCTGCTTCCAATATCTTCCTATTGATTTCAGTTTGCTGTTGATCTGTCCTTACAATTCTCACACAGACGCAAACTAGAATCTGTTCCTGTGTATGCTTCTTCAAAGTAACTGTTAATTATGCTCCAAATAATTGTACTGATCCACACCAGTCTGAATTGCAAGGGTTGCATATCTGTCAATGAGTACATCATTTCAAGAGGAAGTTTTTTACCCAGAGATAATCAGGGAAAAATTATCCTTTCAAGCGTCTCTCATTCAGAAAGGCTGCAAGAATTCTGCTTGACTCTGAGACATGTCATGTTTGGAAAAATCTCCTAATATAGAACAGTACAGGATTCTACTTCACATTGACCTTCATAATGGAAGGTACAGAGCCAAGTGAAATTAGCAACTTTATTTTGTGGTTTTAATTGTAACTTCAATACATTATGAATGACAGAGAAAGGAACCAAAAGACAGGTCAGGACAGCTCCTTGAATTGATTTATTATCAAAGAAACAATGATTTTATTACTGGTAGTGACCACTCTGTAGGAAACCACTGTAATAGTTCAAAATTTTCTGTGTGGGAGTGAATCCCAGAACTACAACGTTAATGGCATGCTTTGGGTAGTGTGGGCAGCCTTATGGAAACTTTATTAAAGGGAAGATTTTTTCCAGGCTTTTTTTCTCATGGACTGAATATTACTGGGGAACAAAATGAAAGCAAGATGTCCTTCAGACCTGAGACACAGGCTGAATTCATGGAAAGGATGTGCACTTTGTGTGCCTGAAATAACATCAGCATGAAACATGGGATATTCGCCCACAGAAAAATGTAATTTGGATTAAATTACTGATACAGGAAACCAAAACTATTCAAGAAATTGTTTTAGAAGAAAGCATGGAAGATGATGATCAGAGGGCTGGAGCACCTCCTCTGTGAGGACAGGCTGAGAGAGATGGAACTTTTCAGCCTGGAGATGAGAAGGCTCCGAGGAGACCTTACAGCGGCCTTCCAGTATCTGAAGGAGGTCTACAGGAAAGCTGGGGAGGGACTTTTTATAGGGGCAGGTAGCAACAGGATGAGGGGAAATGTCTTTAAAATGGAAGAGGGTAGATTTAGACTAGATATCAGAAAGAAATTCTTTACTGTGAGGGTGGTGAGACACTGGGACAGGTTGCCCAGCGAGGTTGTGGATGCCCCCTCCTTGGAAACATTCAAGGCCAGGTTCAATGGGGTTGTGAGCAACCTGGTCTAGTGGGAGGTGTCCCTGCCTATAGCAGGGGTGTTGGAACTAGATGATCTTAAAGGTCCCTTCCAACCCAAGCCATTCTACGATTCCATGATCCTAAGATTCTATGATCCTAAGATGGAGAATCTAATTTATTTTCATTCTGTTATTGGACAATAAGACATGTTTATTATTCCTAGCTTCTGGTTAAGAAATGTATAAATCTGTAGACAATATTTTTTTTCTCTCAGGTTCAAAATCTAAATGAAATTGTGTTTAAATATACAAAAGTAGAAAAAAAATCTTAAATACTGGAGACTAGAAACTCATAATAATCTTCATTAGTTATTCTAGGGAGCTTTGAAACCATGACTGCACATTTGAAAATGTTCCTAATTTGGATTAATTTGATCCTAACTAGCACAATTTCTTCATATATAAACAAGAAACCTACCAAAACTGGTTTTACAGCTTTTTGCTAATGAGTGGATAGAAATGATTTATTTTTCCAAAAATACATGGCAAAACACAAGTAGAGATAGAGATAGAGAACAATGGATAGAGAATAACGTTTGGTTAGGAGTACATAATAGTATGGGACAATAAATGAAGGATGTTAAACTCAATTCAAAATGGGATTGAAGATAAAAGGATAGATATTACTTGTGATTCAACATTTCCACCTCACAGGTTAAAAATAAAATAAAATTAAATCTGCATTCTGTTTTCCAAATTTATTTTTAAAAAATTGAGATTTTTTGCTGTATTTGTCTTTTCTTTAAAGCAAACCAAAAGAGAAAGAAAGAAAAAAATAAATAACCAATACAGGAACACAGATTTCTGGAACTCCTTCAACTAGCTGGAAATAAATAAATAAATGAATGGGGATGCCAAACAATAAAGCCAATAATGTAAGCAATTATTTTAACAGACATGATGAAGCAGACTTGCAAGTGGGTGTCTGTTGCTACTTCAAAACCACAAAAAAGTAGGCTGCCAATACTGCTAACTGAGAGGAAACAAATACACATGCAACTTCTCAGCACTGAACAGTAACCAGTATTTATTGCATTTAAGCTTGTTTTATCTGATTTTTCATTTAATTTCGCTTTGCTCCTCAAAGAGTGTATTATATTAAATATTTACTATCTTGGTTAGAATGTCAAGGCACACTTTACTGTCTTATTAGATTACTGAACAGTAGTTCATGGAGGAATTATTTAGGGTTGCTCGAGGGTGGAGAATTAGATGTAATGGGGTGAAATCAGAAAAGAAAGAAAATATAGGCAGCTAATCCAGTTGTATACAGAAAACTGTAAACTGCTTGCTAGGGAAGGACCAGATTTTTACTTCCTCCAGATTATTTTCACGTAGACTGAGTAGACTGATAGCAGCTGCTCAATAGTAAATATTGCTGCATAGAAAGAAAAACTCCCTGACTTTATTGACTCGGTAGCACAATGATCTCTTGCTATATATGGTGGCCTGGAATTCAGAAGACATGTTCCCATCTCTACCACTGACCTGCTTCATATCCCGTCGCAGCTCACTTCAGCAATTTCACATTTACTTGAGTGTCTCACAGAGACTTAATTCTCACAAAGTGAGTTTTAACTCCGGCTGGGACCTGTCATTGTTACAGCAATGCAAATAATACATCAATGCTGTAATTTCTAGCAGTGATTGCACTCTTCATCTTACACCACATTCTACTTCTGTGTTGTTGTGGTTTTTTTTTCCCCTTTGAATTATGCCAGGATGTAAAAGAATGAAACTTCTTACACCCCTGAAAAACCATCCACATTAAAAGGAGCTTGCCATCTCCAAGTGAAAGGATTGCAAATCTCAGAATTTCTTCACTTATCTCTTTTGCCTTATCCCTTCATCATCTACCAACATCCTCCCTTGGAAGAGCTCTACCATTCGACGGCTGTTTTTCATGTCACATGGCCAGTAATAACCTTCTCAAAGATGATTTTCTCAGAGATAGGTTTTCCTGCTCTGTTAGTTTCTGGACTTATTGCATATTTGAACATTGAGAAGCAACCATGGAAAATCATTTTCTGCCTATTGATATAAGAGGAGGTCCAAGTGATTCCCCCATGAATAGCTGTTCTGGATTGGACCAATGGCCCATCAAGACAAATGCCCAACACAGAAAAACAGCACAAGAACAGGGAAGCATACCAAGAGTTAAGTCCCCAGAGTATTCACCCAAATCCCAGTAAACTGTTGTCTGGGACCTCTTCAGTCAGAGAAGGAGATGCTGTGAACAACTAGATGACTGGTCTTTAGATGGCTAAAGTGAGAAGCAGCTCACATTGTATTTTATCACTGTTGTATAGTAATTTGTTCTTTTCTCAGCCTTGATGACATTGGGCAGTTGCCTCTTTTTTCTACTGTAAGCCCAAATATCCTTCAGTGATCCCTGGAAGGCAGAAGGATGGGATACCTCCCAGGAAGATACTGGACCAAGTGGTCAGATTACTTGCAGGGACAGAAGAGGAACTGGAGATAAAGGCTGGAGAAGGGATTCAAGGACTGGGAGAAGTGGAAAAAAGATATCATCTTCCTACCCACCAAACTATACTTTCAGCTGTGGCTTGAAGACATCATTCTGTTCCAAATGCACCTCTAAAACTGGTCCACTACACTTCCTGGGAGGTTAAACTCATTAATCTACTCCTAATATTTTATTGAAAATTGATAGCTTGTTCTGATCTATAAAATCCTACTCCATGGAGCAGCTGTCATTTAAATCATGTGTTGGAGGCTTTCCCAATCTTCAACTTCTAAAGTCTACCCAGTTGTCATATAACTACTATTTTCTCCCACGTGTGCTTACAATAGCCCTGTTTTATGCTTGCTTATTTTGTGGCTGTGGATTTATTTTGATCCCAATGGATCACTGTCATGGCATGAATAATATCTCCGAAACAGCAACCACAAACCCATCTATCATCATGAATATCCTCAGAAAACAGCAGTACAACTCTTCTGTTCTTTGCAAACTACTAGATCAGCTCTCACTACATTTTCTCCCATATTCAGCATTGCTTTCCTTGTGACCATAGAAAAACAATAGGAAATCACTGATGGAGAATGAATGACGGGTTGGATTTTTAGTATAAATAAGCACTCAGCATTTCATGATGAGGATCGCATCTATGTAATCACCCTGAGCACTTCCTGATATTTGAGGGGAATGGGATCGGATGAGATTTTTATTAAGGAACATATTTTCCTTTATTATTTCACATCAAGTTCAATATTCATCAATAGAAAATGTTTCCATCTATTTGTAATAGAAGATGAGCTCCCCACTGTACACTCTCCTCCAAGATGCTTGATTAGCTATCAGTTTTCTCATTTGTAAATGTATTCAAGGAAATAGGCAATAAAATTAAAAGCGGAGCCGTTCAGAATGAAATTTCTGCAGAAAAGGAAATGTTATTTCTTCACTTTTAAGGGCTATGTTGAGGGACTGACTGTCACAAGAAAGTTTTGGAGACACAAATATGGCAGGAGTCAAAATCAGCCCGAATTTGTATTTGCATATCTAGAATGATTCTGTTCTGATTATACTACTTTGTGAATTCAGATTTTTATAAGTATCATTTTCAGGTATCCTGCGTGGTTCAACTGACATGAGTAGGTAGTCCTGATGAAATATGGCAGATCCTGCAAAGTTCATGTCTGATTTCACTCCTCTTTATTGGTGTCTTATGTGTACTAGAAACTTTGAGATCCCAGATCAAATGACCTATAAGAACATGCTCTTGGTTGGACAAACACCAGAGAGGTTGTGGATGCCCCATCTCTATTAGTGTTCAAGGCCAAGATGGATGGAGCCCTGGCAACCTGAACTAGCAGCCCTGGTCAGCAACCCTGCCTGAGGAAGGGAGGTGAGAACTAGATGATCTTGGAAGTCCCTTCCAATCCAAGACATTCTTCTATTCCACGATTGTATGATTCTATGATTCTATAACATCTGGAGTCCACCTAGAAAGATGTTGCGATGAAACACCAGTTGTTGTTGATCTTGTGATCTTCATTCATAGATTTATAATAACTTTGGCCAACTGTTCACCAGATAGGATGAATTCTGAGCAGGGCACAAAGACTATCTTAGTGCTAACAACCAAGAATACTCCATTTGTTGCCAAATAAATCTGGGAAAAGCTCTGGTGAGAGGCTGAAGGATGAGACTAAAAGTAACAGATGGAATTAGTGAAGGAAAAAGAATGAGATGCCAAGGGAAAGGGAAAAACAAAAAAAGCAAAGAAGTAGTTTTAAACTGCCAAAATGCCCAATCAGCGGTAGTTTGCAGCTCAGTCTGATACTTTAAATCCACTTCCTAGTGTCAGAGCTGAAGTGGAATCTGCTCAGTGCTCAGCATTACTTTTCATTAAAGAAAGTGGCTGCTGGGAGTACAAGTTGCAAGCAGGCTTTGTAGGAAAAGATGAGCAGGGAGAGGATCAAGGAAATCTCAGAGAGAGAGGACTAGAGAAAACAGGCTTGATTTTCCTCTCACTTAAAGCAGTTTTTCTTGTTAAAACTCTGCTGATTTCTAAAGGGCTGCCCCACGTTTACAGCAGGATGAGTCCCAGTAAGTACTAGCAGAATGTATTTTATAATATACACCATCCTTGTACTATTTTCCCTTCTTCCTTCCTTTTTTTAGGCATTTTCATAGTAGCCAAGAAAACCTCAACCCTTGAGCATCACTCCCCCCCAAAAAAATAACCCACAGAAATAACGATCAATCACGTAAAGGAAATATATTGTTTTGTTTAAAAAAAAAAAAAAACAAATATACAAATAAAAAGAAAAAATGTTTCCCTAGAGTTTGTGTTCACAGGCCATTTATGATATACTGGCACCATACACACTTCTGATTTTGCCCAGTGACCTATGCAGGTGAAGACATATGCTAACAAGTATGTGTATTAGCAAATCCTCCCACAAAACACTATTTCCCACTACAATAAGGTGCCACGCTGTCATTTTGCCTCATCCAGCCAGAAATCTCCATATATACGCATTAGAGAGCCCCAGTAAATGTAGAGATAAACGCTGCAAAGTCAGATAAACTTGCTGAACCATTTCTAAGGGCAAACACTTTGTACGATCCTTGATGCTGGAATAGCCAAAACGTCTGCAATCTTAAAGTAGGTATGTTTACATGTGAAAGCATGAAAATGAGTATTAGGAAAAAAATATATACATATAAACACCATGTTTCTTGGCCCTTGACAGTCGAGGCTATGGACAATATATTACACACAGATGTACATTTTGTAATGCTTTCATTTAAAAGGTTTAAGCTGTTTCCAAGGGGACTGCTCCAGCTCCCAGACAAACGGCCGCTTGACAGCTCTCCTAGTGCTCAAAGCTCTCATGCAATTTTGTTCAATACACAAAGTGCCAGACTGAAGGAAATTGCTGTTCCTCATCTGATGTTAAGTGATTGGCTTTCTATCTTCATTAAATGTGTGCTACTCGATGCCTCAAAGACATTTTACCTTGTCCTAGAACGTGAACTTTAGCAGCTTTGTGAAATACCCAGAAGGGCTCTGCAGAAATAAGAAGGAAAATCCTAAACCCTGCCTGCGTGTGCCCTTGCCCCTATTAAGTCAGTTAGAGATTGGACAGATCAGATGCTGTCTCGCTAGATGAACTGTTACTCTTAAAGTTTGTTTCAGAATTCAAACAAGATTTTATTTCCAAGAACTTATATCATAGAATCAGAGAATTGTTTCGGGCTGGAATGGCCCTGTGAAGGCCATCTAGTCCAACTCTCCTGCAATGAACAGGGACACCCTCAGCTCCATGAGGTGCTCAGAGCCCCATCCAGCCTGACCTTGGGTGTCTCCCAGGACAGGGCACCCACCACCTCTCTGGGCAACCTGTGCCAGTGTCCCACTACCCTTATTATAAAAACTCCTTCCTAATATCCAATTTAATCTTCCCTCTTTTGGTTTGAAATCATTTCCCTTTGTCCTATAAGCACAGGTGAATTAAAAACAGAGGAAAAGGAAGGGGTAGAAAGGATTGAAGGGAAGAAGGAAGAATTTGGGTTGGGAGGGGATTTATATACGCATGGTTAGAAAATCAAGGCCGTACGCGGGAAGTGACATCTCTGTGCTTCACTAGTTCCAATGAAAATTTGGTTCTTTGTCTCACGTAAAATGGGGTTCAGCTGAAGTATCTGGAACCTTCCACCAGTTTCACAGAGCAGGATGAGATACAAAGCACCTTTCTGGATCAGACACGACAAAGAAAGAGTGATTTGTCTCTCAACCGTCATTAAAGAAATGAGCATCCTTTTTTACCCCATTTTGGTAATAATGAAGAGCTGCTGCACATCTGAAAGCTTGAAAACACTGCTGTGCTGTTGAAAGCCACTATAATGAGATCTCTGTTTGAGAGTCTGATCTGATCAAATAATAGACCTTCTCTGTTTGCGTTTAAGGGTGGGTAAACAACCTCAAAGTGAATCCTAACCAAAAGAAATTGCATGAGCTTCTCACATTTTTGCAGCTGGTTTGTTCCGTTGCTATTCAAAGCTTAACTGGTCTGTGGCTGGACCTAGGTCTAGTACAAAGGTCTGGTACTTATTTACAAAGAAAGGTGAATATTTATACCACTGACAATTTAGTGCACTAGAGAAAGGCTGCAAAAAGGCAAGAGCATTATTCCCTGTGGAGAATACAATCACCTTTGAAAGACCAGATGGATGCTGGCATTATGAGTTTTCATCCACTCCTTCCAGTACTCCCCAGATAGCAAATACCTGTGTAAAAGGGATGGAACGGTAAAGAACCATCACTGGGAAAATGGCATTCTCAGTAGAATGAGCAACAGCCTTTTCTAATAAAGTATGAAGGGACAAACTTGCACTGAACAATCCCAGGAGCTGAGATCAGCTACATTCCTAGTGGCAATGACAGAGCAGCTTCCAGGTGAGATTTGTCCCCATAGCACTCTATGGCCAACTAGAGAAAAAAATCACATTTATATTGGGATATAAGCATACTTTTCCATCCCATAAAAATGTTCTAGCTTGCACAGTCTACGTAAGTTTGGCAGGAAAATCATAATAATCTCAAAAGTTATGGAGTTCTTGCAGGCCAAAGATGAGGTTAACATACTCCTGAGACCTTCAGTGCATTTCAAGACCTTTTTCCAGGTGGTTCCACATGATTTACCAAAATGAGTAGCTCAACATTCAGCTAGAGCATGGCATTTGAGGATGTGGGGGACAGATTCCTTTCAACCTAACCTTAAACACTTAACAGAGCTGCTCAATTAAAAACATGATCCTTTTAGAGAATGGAAATAACACACTGACAGTTGAAGCTTCTGTCCACTGGCTTAAAAAGCAGTCTAGAGCAGCTGAATTTTTAACGTAACTGCTTCAGTGAGAAGCCTAAAATTAAGTGGAATGAATCCCTGTTCTTCCCCTTGTGAGACAGGATTTCCTCTAGGAGATTAACCACTGTATTCTGCAACCTTTTTCAATAAATGTTTTGAATCTTAACCTGGTCTACCTCATGCCATGATCATGAAACCTGAAAAACACAGACACAAAACATCCTACATTTTAGAAATGAAAATACTCAGGAGAAAATATGAACTGTTTAGACTAATCATCTCCCAGTTCATCAACAGCCATGTGATGTAGGGGAGCAGATAAGAATGCCAATAGTCCTCGAATACCTGGGAAGGGTGAAAGATTTTTCTCTCTTTATTTTGTATTAAGAAATTGAAAATCAAATAAAAAGTTAGCAGCTATATTTATCTATCTATTTATTTGTTTATGATTTTTGGACTTCTTTATTAAAGTAAATACAGAAAAATATGATTTAGTGGTTTAAGAGAGTTTTCTGTGTTAGCTACTGCATAGGGATCATCTATAGGAGAACTTAGAGGAAAAAAAATAACATTGTTTTTCTACCACAAAGTATGCAGGAATGAGGATAAGCAACCAGTCTGCTTGGAAACCCAATTCCAGCAGCACTTGTTTGCAGTTATGAGTGTACAATCCTATCTTTATATTCCACATGTGGATATAAATTGCCAGCCCTGCTCTGCACTTATCAATATGTCATACCTGTGAAATATTTTATTGTATAAACAAAACAATGTTTTACTTTATATGAGCCAGTATTTCTAAGTAGGTATGGCATCAAAAATGGTGCTGTGCTACACCATCATTATATTGTCTATCAAGAAGCTTAATCAGTGCCAGAACTGGGAAACAGCCCTTTGCACTCTAGTCTTGAGACAAAGAGCAAGGCGTATATCCTCTCCCCCCATCTCCCTCCTATTAAATAAGGAAAACAGCTGTGTCTTCCACAGGGTGGCGAGTGTTTGTAAAGTTTTCAAAAGAGTACATGAAATTATTCATGAAGCACATAAATATTAATGGATTGTTTCAACATAGCAATAATCTGTCTTTCTTAAAGGCATTACACAGTTCTCCTTCATCACAGTGTCTGGGAAAAAAAAAAAAAAAAGAAATCCCAAATACTATTTCATGAACAGTTTTCATTTTTTGAACTTGCTTTGATCTGTGGTTTTAATGGGTGATTGATTTGACCATGTAACTGATTTTATTTTGCCATTATTTAATTTACAACAATCACAGCTGTGAGGGATAGAGAGCATGTCCACATTCCAAACATACTTGTTGTTATATTGGAAGGAGATTTTTCCTGGTTGAATGCTAGCCATCTACAACACTCAAGTAACTGTGGTTTTCCATGTGAGTCAAGACTGCATTGATACGATGGAGAAAGTGCAAAATGGTTATAGTTATCAACAGCAGTGTAAAACCCAAAGAATGACATATTGGTTATCAAATAAATTTGATGGAGTAGATCACAAAGATTTCCACCAGAAACAATGTTGTAACCAAGTGCAAAATTGTGCTGAGCCAAATGTTTATGTCTTTATTTGCTTGGTGCTGATGTATGCTGTGAGGCTGGGAAGATAGGCCCAAGGTTTTGCCCTATGTTTGCTGATGGAGAAGGATGATGTTTGAACTCTGCTTACCACAGTTGTGAGGACTGGCCCCAAGGATATACTAAATTATAGCTCTATACTAAATTAGGCTACACATATAGAGGTAATTTAAATGCATGAAAGACATTCATGAGAGCTGAGACCATGTGGGATAGAGTATCGTCTATGCCAGTGCTGTGGATTAACCCTGGTAGGCAGCTAAGCACCCCTCAGCTGCTTTCTCACTTGCCCCCCCATGCCAGTGGGACAGAGGAGGAAGAAAGGAGCAGTAAAATTAAGAACAACTGTGGGTCAGGATAATAAATCAAGGAGAAGTGGAAGAAGAGAGAAAGGAGACAAACAAAAAGAACCGATGCAAAGGCAATCACCCACTATCTCTATGAGTAGACAGATTCCCAGTCAGTCCCTGAGCAAGAGATGGCTGACCTCCCTACACATTCTCCTCTCCCTTTTATTGCTCTGTATGATGATATATGGCATGGAATATGTTTATTGGGGTCATCTGCATGGCTGTCTCCCCAGTCAACCTCTGGTACATCCCCAGTCTATTCATTGTGGGGGCAGAGTGAGAAACAGAGAAAGCCATGATGCTACGCTATGCAAGAATCATTTGGTAACAGCTAAAACGTTAAGAGTGTTCTCAGCATTGTTTTGGTCAGAAATCTGAAACAGAGTGCCTTATGAGCTGCTATGATGAAAATTAACTCCCTTCCAGCCAGACTCCGTAAAGTTAGCAACCTCCCTTAGCCTTCAATCAACACAGATGCATAAAATGTGCCTGGTGGGAATGATCTTTTTTGTTTTCCAAATGCAGGAATTATTTGAGAGTGCTTGTTGATGCAGGCAAACACCATGCAACAGATGCCTCTAACAATGCAGCAAAAGAGACGATTGTACTCTAGTGCCTGGGACTGTTCCCAGACACTGTTTAATTTACTTGCATGCAGATAGTCCTAATGTTTCCATCAGTGAGATGAGCTTTAACGTCTACTACAGAGTAACAAACTTATTCAACGCATGTCCTGAATATGCCAGGGCTGGATGGCCTGGGAATATTAAATTAAAATGCTTGCCAACTAGTAATGCACCATTTTTTAATTATTCAGAATAACTCTGCTATTGTCAACAACAAGGCCTTGGCAGAGAAAATTGAGATTAAAAGCCCACTGCTACCACCATCAGCAAAGCCACCAGGGAATCCAGAACTGCCAGGTGTTTCTTTCCAGATGTTGTCTATGATGATACTGTCAAGTGGATTTAACTCTTGAGCCAGAGGATAAATGTGAAAGCGATTGTCCTGTACCCATGCTCATCTGTACCTTTCCAGTACAAACAGCACAATGCAAGTAGAGGAGGTTAATGATTTCCCACACAATGTAATCTAGTTTATAGATCCGTATAAAGGTTTTATGGCAACACTTGATTATGTGATGTCCCAAAAGATTTATCAAAGAAGCTGATGTAAAAGACCAGCAAGAAATGCTCGGGAATTAACTACCTAATTCTTTCTGGGAAATAAACACTCAGAGCCCTCAGGAAACTTGAAACCCGTCTGTTGCAGAAAACAACTTGTAATTTGTTTGGCTTTGATGACTCTCCTTAGTCGCAGGTAATAGTGATAAATTCACAACCTGTGACAAGTAAAAAGAGGAGTGGGAAAGGCACAACACGCATTAAAGTCATTTAATCACCTACAGAATATGGCATCTAAGAACAGGTTTCCCTCACAAAGCTTTATTGCTCATACTGGGGGAAGAAAAGGAAAAAGCAGGCTGCGCAATTGTCTCTGAAATGCTGAAATAGCAGAATACCAAGAATAGAATGGCAAATAAAAAATGAAGACGGGCTGAGGGAATTGTATCATCCAATTTTCATTTTTCTTATTTCTTTACAAAATCAAGAGTATTCTTACTACACAGGTCACCAAAACACAAACTGCATCTAGAGTGCTTTCCCTCAGCATGACCAACATTTAAATGTTACCGTCAAAGCAAAAGTTTCATCCATTGTAAATCAGCATGAGCAGTGACTGCGAATGAGGCCCTCTCCTCCATGCTAATAAACTTATCTTAAGGATGAAACCACACCAGAAAGATGATCTGGGATTTGGGATGCTGTTCTTTTAATCAACCCAGTCATAATCCCCTGATCTGCTAATTTCCCACGTACCTGGACAAAATAGCCACAAATCCACTCCAAACTGTAAGCACTTACATGAAGTATCTGAATGGAGGTCCAGGTAGCTCTAGAAGGAAACGAAGCTGAATAGAAGTGGTGGAGTTATCACCTCTGGAGGTTTTCAAGAGAACGGTGGATGTGGCAGAGGGACATGGTTAGTGGGCATGGTGGTGGTGGGCTGATGGTTAGCAGTCTTTTCCCATCTTAATGATTCTATGATTCTTTGGTGATGGAAACTCAATAAACTACTTTTTAACATTTTCTACCAGTGTATCTCATTCTTAAGGCCTTTTTCATTGTAAAACCAGAGCTAATCTTTAAAAAAACAGAGATAATTCTTTAATAAAAATGAAGTGCAATCATACTGAATAAACAATAAAATGGTTTAAAACTGTTCTTGAGGAAATTTTCTATCCTGACAGTGCATGTGCTGGGCACATCCTCTTACTGGTCCAAAAGAATCACTATTGTGGAGTCAGCAGTGTGCTCCTCCCTGACCAATTCCACACTTCCTATGTAGACTCCTGGGAATATCTATTGTTAAAGAAGCAGATAAATTAGCACAAAAGCAACCAAGTGAGGTCTAAGATATGACCTTTTATGTCAAGCATTCTGACCATTCAGAAAGTGATGCAATATTCCTTCAAGAGTCAGAAATGCTTCTTGGAAAAGGATTTGCAAGCAAGGCTGAAAGCCTGAATGCTGAGTGGTGTAACTGAGCTAGATGACCAATAGTTTATTGCTTGAAGCCACTGCACGATCAAGATCTACTTCTGACTTAAATGGCCAAAGGTGGCATACTTATCGGTATGCAGTCCCTGAACACAGTTCTGGGACAAAATGTGCTCACTGAACCCAGAAGATTTTATCTAAGTCTGCAAAATTCTACTGATATAGTATATTTGTTGTTTTCATTATCAGAAGCTATGCTGGATAAATTAAAGTTTGAGCAATAACCTGTGATTGTCTGCATTGTTTACTTGTTCAGCTGTCCCCTGACAGAGGACATATTGCAGAAGTTTGAGCACTTACAACCAATTTTGAGGAATATTTCAGGTTTGTATGGACTAGAGAGCATTCCTAAGAGGTAGCACACAAATATTCATCTCTAGCTGAAAGAGTTTAAAAACAAATTTCTAAATTGCGCAAGTTATGCAAGGTAATACTTTTGACTATATACTTTGATTTAATCAACATGAGAGAAAAATAAAAGAATTATTTAGACTCCAAGAGGAAGTGCACTACCTTGGTAATTATTAACGCATGAGAAAGAAAGAAAGTGACATTCACCAGGACATGGACAACTTCATAAAATATAGGACAAGAGCAGTGCAAGAGCAGAAGGCAGATAACTCAATACGGTACGCTTCCAAGTGGACAATGCTGGAGGAAATGCAATCCACCCAGGCTGCTACTTGTGAGAAGATAGGAGCCAAAGTTTGACACTAAACTTTACGATCTCATCATGTTCTCAAAGCAGTTTGTATGGACACTAAATAGAAAGTCCACGAAGCTGAGGTCTGTAGAACTTCAGAGTAGGAGGTATTCCAGGCAGAACTCACAGAAAAAGGAATCTAAGGCTACTCAACCCATTCTGGTAGGACAGCATGTTCATGCCAACATCATCACATTGCTTACTGAAAAAACAAGGAGAAGAAGTGAAAAGACCCCTTGGTTTGAACTGGACATACAGCACTCTCCTCTAAAAGGGGCAAACTGTGCAGAACTGAGACAAAACCATTGTAATCAGTACTATTTCTGCATTATGACTACAGCTGATGCAATATATTTTTCTGCTGTGAACTGCAGTGTAACACTGCTCTAGAATGCATGAGCTGTTGTGGATCAGTGACGTGACTGGAAAAAATGAAAAAGGTGATAAATTAAAGATGTTCTGTACTATTTCTCAGTGAGCAAATAGATAATCAGAAGGTGCTCAAAGAAAGATATTTTAGAAACCACCAACAGTTTGCAGGAGATCACAACTGAAACTGAACAAACTGTATATCTTCAAAATAGAATCCAAAAGCCATTTTGAATGTATGTATATGTGGATGTATACACTTTTGTACACATCTATATATATTACATTTATATGTATAGGTAAATAAATCAAAGGAAAAGGTTTTTTCACTTAACATGATGAATGATATCTAATTTTTACAAAATATAGGAATTTGTGGGTCAGACTTGGAATAAAGCTATGTTGGTTCTGTACAAATTAGGCCAAGAGATAGCTGGTCTGCTACG
Source organism: Numida meleagris (assembly GCF_002078875.1). Classification (NCBI taxonomy): domain Eukaryota; kingdom Metazoa; phylum Chordata; class Aves; order Galliformes; family Numididae; genus Numida; species Numida meleagris. The sequence continues at coordinate 190,014,643 of NC_034409.1, read as the reverse complement.
ATGTTTGCAGTTCTTTATTGTCTGCATTAATTAATGATAATGGTTAAGAGAATTATATTCATGATCTCAAGTATTTAAAGACTTTGAGCTTCAAATAGACACAAATATATTATCAATGAAGAAACAAAAATCTTGGAATGGGATAAATACTTTTTCTGTAGAAGTCTTGCAAATATAATTTACATGAATATTGGTGGGAATATTTCTAATTTTTTTTTTTGTTTAAAGAGGGCTGAAGGTACTGTATAATGAAAAGAGATAAGAAAATTAGTGAAAAATTGACTAGGAAGCTGAAGAGGTGTGTGACATCGGTAAATATATATTTGTTTTCCAAAGTAGTGTTTTTACTGAAAGGTTTTATTAACTAGATATGAACATTAAAGTTGAGTATATACATTCATCTAATGTGTTAGAAGGTAATCTATACACTTCTTGTATATTCTGAGCAGTATTGCTGCTTCTATTTTATAATAACACAAAATTAACAGGAAAATGACTTTTTAAAAATGTTTCCTAGAGAGAAAGTTTTCTGCTCTTGAAGTTTGAGCACCTTCATGACAACTTCTCAGCACAGCTCTGTATCTTTGATCTGAGAAGGACAAGACAGGTGTGGGGCCTATTTCTTGGCATGGACTTTTATGTTGATAGGATCTGTCTATTTTTAATTTATTTCTTCCTTGCAGTTGATGCAGTGGATTTGTGAACATTCTGAGTCACTCTCATGCACGAAAATTTTCTGCCCCTCTTCAGGGAGACCCACAAGTCATGTTTGGCTGACAGCTTCCTGATAATATTTTCAGTTCCTTTAGTTTTATCCTCTGCGAGACAGTCATTGTTATCCAAGGGCAGCCCTTGGGTGTATGTTTTGACCAGCACTGATTCTGGCATCTCTCTGCATTTCACTGATGTTAGCAGGTTTAACATCTGCTTACCCTTCTACAAGCAGGGTCTGAAAACACACTATAAAAATTTAATGTTGTAATCACAATTACAGATAATTTAAAGCCAGAAGAAATTGCTAGATAATTCTGCCTGATTGTACATGTGTCACAAACCCTCACAACATATTAATTTCAAAAATTACATTTGATTAAATTGCATAGATCTAAACTCGTCCAATATAACAAAAGGAACCCAATGAAAGGCCCATCCTTGATCCTTTGTGGAGTATAATCTATGCAAAGATGTAACACCTCCAAGGGACATAGTAGGCCAGGATTTGAGATAGTCTGTGAAGAAATCCTTGAACTTTTAAAAGGCCTGGGAGTTTTAATGACTATTTCTATGACGTGAACTCTGCGGCTACACAAACAGGAGAAGTAAAAGAACCTCAGAGAAATTAGGAAAAAAAAGCTAGGAAAAACAAAATGAAATGCATTAGCATGCTATCAAAGAAAGTCACAACGTGTCTACCCTTCAAATACAGCGTGCAAATCACCAAAATGTTGATGCCAAAAAATACCAGAACGTATAAAGGGAGTGGAGATGATCAGAGGTATGGGTGGGCTTACGCGATAAGAACAATTAAATTTACTGAGCTTCTTCTCCTTGCTGCAAATACAGCTGAGAGAGACTGTGATTGAAACCTGCAAAACCATGAGACGATTCTGGATGTTTTCATGGCCCCTTGCAATACCAGGGAACAGCAAACAAAGCCAGGTGGCAGGTTGAAGCCAAAGGGAGGAGATATTTGTCTATGTAATTATGCCACACAGTGTGTAGCTATGCTCTGGAACTCAGAGGTTTGTTAAAATAAAATAAAGAACATTTACTATCTCAGGATTTAGACTTCTTGAAATCTTTTAACAAATCTCTTCACTGAACTACTGTGCTTCCTAAGTAGGAAAGCATTTGGCTATTTACATTGGGCAGGAGATATAAATGATAAAAAGAGACATAGAAAAAAAAGTAATCAACTTGCAGCTTCTGCAGCTTCAGGAACAGACACTGTGTACACACAAAATAGCAGCTCAGGAGCAAGGATGCCTGGTGTTGGGCAAAGCAACATCTGTCTGAGCCAAAACATCTGGGCTGCCGCAGCATGCAGGAGAAAACAAAATTTGTCTTGAAAATTTCCCTGGGGACTGGCAAAAAATGTATTTTCCAGATAGAGCTGGATTTTAGCTGCACAGTATCACTGTACCAGAAATCGTAGGTGTACTCCAGTGTTGATAACTGACAGTCTTTTGAGGAGATTTGCCATTAATGCTGTACTATATTCAAAACACTTCCAAAAATTGTTGAGTGCCAGACCACACCCCACATGGTCAATAAGGATTGACACATTTTCATGGTATGTGAGCGTTTGGATTTAGAATCATAGAATCATAGAATGGTTTGAGTTGGACGGGACCTTTAAAGGCCACCTGGTCCAACTCCCCTGCAATGCACAGGGACACCCACAGCTCCATCAGGAGCTCAGAGCCCATCCAGCCTGACCTTGGGTGTCTTCAGGGATGGGGCATCCACCATCTCTCTGGGCAACCTGTGCCAGTGCCTCACCACACTTATTGTACAACACTTTTTCATTATATCCAATCTAAATTTCACCTCTTCTAGTTTGAAACCATTTCCCCTCATCCTATCACAACAGACTGTGCTATAGAGTCTGTCCCCTTCTTTCTTACAGCCCCCCATTAGATACCGAAAAGCGGCTCTCAGGAATCCCCAGAGCCTTCTTTTCTCCAGGCTTTCTCTACTCCACTTGGAGCACATTAAAATACTTGAGAAGTCTGTGAGCCTGCTCTCCCAGGTGTTCACCAGCAGCCTGGCTGAGCTGGCTCGTAAATTCAGAGTGACTGGAAAATGCTGTCTTCAGCCTGCAAACCTGAATGTCACAGTGAACAGGCATATGTTAACGAAGATCACAGGCTGTTCCAACCTGTATTTGCAACTGGATCTAGGAGAAAATACACCCACTGTGAGCAGAGCCTACTTGCAGCTCATGGTGGAGCAGGCTGTCCCCCTGCAGCCCATAGGAACCATGTGGAGCAGATGTCCGTGTGCAGCCATGGCAGAGGCCATGGTGCAGCAGTGGATGAGGCCTGGAGAAGGTACAGACCATAGATATCCCTTCAAGAGCAGCCCTGGGCGGGAGCTGCAGCCCTAGAGAGGAGCCTGAGGTGGGGCAGGAGGGCTGGGGGAGCCGCTGCCCCTGGGGCTGTGCTGGAGCAGTGCCTGAAGGGTGGGCCCTGTGGGATGGAGCCGTATTGGAGCAGTGCTGGGAGAGCTGTGGCCTGTGGGAAGCCCACATGGGATCAGTTGGGGAAGGAAGGAATCCAATGGGAGGGATCTACATGGAGCAGGGGCAAAGAGTGACCATGGAGGAGTGGCAGAGATTAAGTGTTATTGAAGGACTGCAGCTCCCATTGCCCATTGCCCATTTTCCTTCACCTCTCAAAGAGAGTCCATATTCACATCAGCTACTCTGAATCCTTCTTCCATGTTGTAACTACCATGATACCTAAGCAGTAAGCAATTCAAATCAATTCTACTCAAGGCATCCATGTCCTAACCCATCCTATCCATTAAGACAAGAAAAGAAACGGTGACATCCACACTAAACACAGATGATGGGCAATCTGATCTTAGACAAATGAGTAAGGTTTGCATGCCTTAAAATTCCGTACTGATTTATGCACAAGAATAAATCACAGAATCGTAGAATGGCTTGGGTTGGAAGGGACCTCAAAGATCACCTCGTTCCAACCCCTGTGCCACCAGCAGGGTTGCCAACCGCTGGATCAAGCAGCAGATCGGGTGGCCCAGAGCCAAGCCTTGCCTTGAACACCTCCAGTGATGGGATGTCCACAGCCCCTCTGGACTGCCTGTGCCAGTGCATCATCACCTCCCTGTGAACATGAATATATGCTTGTTTAAAAGGAAACAAAACAAAACAAAACAAAACAACAACAAAAAACATCTAACCACGTATCTCTGTTCGAAGTTATTTCATATGAGTCACCTTTAGCTCTAAAACTTGAGTCCATTTGGGCTCGATACATATTCGATAAAACACAATTCATTAGATTTAACTCAGTATATATTGGATTCAAATACATAGCAGACTCAAATGGTTGACCTAGAGATACGCATGAAATCTGTTGCAAAACAGTGCATAAGGCAAAGACGATCTTCCCACCAACCTACAAACAGTAATTAAGATGCCCAGACACGTGAAAAAATGTTTTTTCTTAATCCTATTAAAATTCAGTCATTACAAGGAACACACTCTGTTAAATGCATGGTTTGCTCCGAGTGTTATGCTATTGCATTTTACCTAGAATTCTTAATTGTTTCGGAAGAATAGTGAATGGTTAACAACTCTCCAAACAGGGGCTGCAGAGCTAGCTCCTGTAAATCACTGCAGTTCCGCTGACTGCATTTACACTGACTGAAGATCTGGCTTTTCAAGGCAAAAAAAAAAAAAAAAAGAAAAAGAAAAAGAAAAAAAAAAGAAACAGAAAAGAAGTGCACAGGGGGAAGCAGATAAGCTTTACACATCCTAAAAGGCAAACCTGGAAGCAGTGCGTGAAGCAGCTACCGAGCTACAAACAGGAAGCTGTCTGCTGCAAGAGAGAGTGCAAAGGAACTCCGAGGTGTCAAAATACGCGGGTATAGCGAGCGATACAGCTTACTCGGGTTAATGGCCTGATAATATCACTGCTGAAGCCTGGAAAGCCACTGCCTCAACATCCTCTGCTGGCAATGTTGATATAGAGCTGGAGCTGAGGGTAAAGTCTGGGGCTTCGCGTGCCAGACTGATGAAAGAAGGGAAATCTATTTCAGCGCTTTAAAGGGCGGAGTGGCTTTTGGCGCGGAAGGTCAGACTGATACACTGGTAAGTTGCTGTATAGGAGTAGACTCAAAAAGGACTACTGAAATGAAAACCAGATAAGGCTCTGGAACAAGATCCTACAGTCTATCAGTGCCCTGGGATAGTGTAAGAGAGACACATGGGAACTCAGACGTAAGGAAAGCAGTGTTTCCTGCAGTGTTGACAATAAATATGTTTGTTCTATGGTGGAAAAAAAACCCCAAACCTTGCAACAAAAAGCCCTTGCAGGCTGATACGGGAAGAAAAGCCTGTTTGAGGTGAATACAATGGAGAATTTGTTCACGCCAATGCAGACAACCCCATCGCTTGAAAACTTGGGTTATCAAGTCAACCCAAATGGCATTTAATCCCCTCACAGCTGGGGAAATCCATCCTTCTTCTCCTTCGTGAAGAAATGAAAGCTGACTCCTGTGGGTGGATTCCCAGAAGGCCTTGGTCTGGCGGGTACTCTACATGGACAGCACCCTGCTGATGCTGGGTTGTGTGCTGCGAGCCTTGCTGCCACCCCATGCAAGGAAGCCATCCCAGACTTGGCCTTCCAGCAGTCTCCATGCACCAAAACAAAGGGAGTAAGACTTGCTGCTGGCCATTTTTGGCTATAGCTCCCATTGCTTCTCCCTGTTAAAATGCACAACAGCCTTGAAAATTTGGCCCCAAAGAGTTTGCATTTGCAACTGTATCTGATTATATCTTAATTCAGGTTACTATGCAATACATTTTCTCCATTTCAGACTAAATCCCTAGCTAGAAACAAATTAGTAACTCCTTTCAAGCATATTTGTGAAAAAGCTCATTTCTGTAGAGCTTTCTAATAGAGAAAGTCTTTCCTGATACAGGACACAATAAAGCAATAGAATCTAGAAGCAAAATAATAAATCAAAAATTACAATCTGGAGATAGAAGATGACCAAATTATTTAGAGTTTCAGGAAATATTCTGCTTCCATACAAATTTCAGATGAAAATTCAGGGAAGTGGAAGATGTGTTTTTATTATGATCAGATTCCAAGCCAGTACAGGCATCAACAGCAAATGAATCTTCAAGCATGAGATAAAACTGACTGAAATCACTACTTGGGATTACAGTGACATACAGTCTGCACTTTCTTGCTGAAGCTGGGCTTTTCTGGGTTGCAGGGAAAGGAAAGATGGCTTTAGGATTAAGACAAAGTTCTCCAACAGGTACTGAGATCATACTCCACGTTTAATAATTTGCTGGAAGCTGACTGTATGTGCATTGTGATGATGATCGGACACATGCATGAGACAGGAAAGCATAAGACAGCATCAATAAAATTACTGCTAAATAAATAGAAAAGAAACTCTGCAAAGAGTTATGTAGAGCTTATGATGACATCCCACTAATCCTTGGACTAACACCCATGAATGAATTCAATCCTTTGGTCATTCAAACATTCTTCTCCCTTCAGTTATCCATTTCTATACGGGTTATTGTCTAATTTTGAGGAAGTGAGTTGGGCTTTAAATAATTGTCTACATTAAAAAAATTAGGTTTCTAGAAGGAAGGCTCAACTTCCATGTGTTATTTTAAATTAATAAAACAGTGGAAAATTGAGGAAGAAGCAGAAGCAATAACCTGATTTGAAGACATATATGTTTTTGAACCACCATAGTAAAGGAATTCACAGATTTCAAGTCTGGAAAGGACTTGATCTCCCAGATAACAAACTGAAGAAAAGCTGTCACGTAGCTTTAGATAGCACTGACAAGCACATTACATGCACGTTTTTAAATCTTGACTTGTGCCTGCAAGTCTTACTGACTTCAAGTAATTAGAAGAAAAAAAAACGGTGGATTTGTAATCACATTTGTTTTGGTTTCGTAATTTATGCCCGAACAAGTAGAACTTTGGCTGGAAGCTGACAGCATGTGCTTCTTATGTACATACGTTCATGGTGACACTCAGATACATATGCGCGAGCTGGAAAGCATTAAATAGCATAAATAAAATTAATGCTAAATAAATAGAAGAGACATTCAACAAATAGTTATATAGGATTTTCGATGGCTTCTCACTAATGCCTGGACTAACACCCATGAGTGAATATGATCCTGCTTAAGCAGAGCTGAAATGAGAAATTTACTTTTATTCTAAACTCTATTTGCGGTGCGATGATTATCAGTTTCTCCATTTCATCCACTGGTTGCGCTCCCTCCAGGTCAAAGATTGCAAGCAAACTGGGTGAAATCAAACTCTTTTTTTTTTTCACATTTTCTAGCCTAAAGTATCTGCTGAGAGCACTTCACAATGTAATAGAAAGGCACAGAGGCCACATGACTTGTAGGAGTCCCTGACCAAGAAGTCCCAGTAGACTCATCAAGGCAGACAACCACACGCAAAGCCACAATTATGACCATATCCATATCTGGATAGAGTTCCTCACACCTCATGTCATCTGCCCATAGCACAGGTGTCTGCATTTACGACAGCCACCTGGCTCTTTTTATAGTAGCTGCAAAGAAAAGGAATCTCCTGGTGCCTCAGTGATCTCATCTAAACTGAGATATTTCCAGTAAGTCATATGGATGTTGCCCTAGTTTCATAGGATCATCTGATCCTCAACTGTGCTGCACTGCTTTGGGCAATCTCAGCTCATCTCTCCATTAATTTGGGGATTTCATTGCATTTTCCATCCACCCCTACATGACCTGCTGATGTCCCAAAGTAGTTGTCTGGAGCACTACGGATTTGCACCCAGTTCTCATTAAATGCAGCCTTAACCTGTCCCATCACCCCTGTTTCTGGTCCCCAGGTTTGTGCTGAAGTAGAAGGATGGGGAGTGAGGGGAGGAGGTGTTAATCACCTTGTATCTGCTTGGCACACAAAGGGCTCCAGTCGCAGTACCTGTCTAACTAATATCTTTCATCATCAGTAAATTCATCCAATTTTCCTATTATCATTTCCAAGAATGTCGACTGGCGGGTGGTGGGTAATCCTAGACATGGCAAGGCTGTGACTGCAGCTGAAATCACACAGAGATGAAAGCTTCAGTGCCAGGTTTAAGCATTAGAAAACATTATTTAAAGAAGATTAATCATCTGTTGTGGGAGGTGGCATTTTGGATGAAAATACAAACACCTTCACCTGCACAGTCAAAACAGCAGCAGGGTCTGAGCAAGCCTGAAGATGTAGGAAATGATTCACCAGGGAAATGAATGAGGTTTTCTTCACCTCCTTTTTCTCCTAAGACTCACCCCTTTCCCCCTCCTGCTCTGTAAAGCGATCCTCTGCCTTTCATTTCGGTCACGGCAACTGCTGCCTTGATCAGGGATACGAGGCAAACATGCTCAAAGTTTCTGCAAAGCACTTGGCTTCCCTGCCAGCATGATAATACAATTACACACCGTAATGGGGTACCACAGCATAGATCTGATGGCACCGCCAATACAGCTGTTCCTACCTCCTTTTTCTCCACCACAGCTGCAATTATAATGTTGAAGCACAGTATGTCAGGCTGCTGAATTTTCACTTTCCCCTAATTTCTACTCAGGGAGTTCTGGTTCTGTTCTTTTCATGTTTATTCTTTTTGCTGGAGCGATTAATAACAGTGGAGGGTTTGTTCTCAAAAGCAACATGCCAAGTTTTAGTATAATATTTGCAGTTGTAAAATTGTATATTTTTGGAAGAAATGCATGGTCTCTTACTACTTCTCCATTGTTCTATCTTACCATCAAGCAAAGGGAATACGTAGCACCAGACAGCACCTGATTTTGAAGACTTTTACATGCTGAAGTGTTAGTATCCAGCATTTACAGATGGAGAAAAAAAGGATCAGAGAAAAAAAGTGAGTGGACAAAAAGTCTGAACAGAGGAAACAGATGAAGTGTCCTCATTACAAGTTTGTGGACCTGTCTGCTTGAACACGGTGATGAAAAGTATTATTAATTCCAGCAGTTTGGGTTGCAGGAAAATTTTCAGATGAATAAGAAACTCTCTTTTTAGCTGTGTCCTAATATTGGGTCTGATATTTACTTTACTAGACTAAGAAATAATCTGGATTTCTTGGTATTTTCTATTGCATTTTAGTTTCAGCTAGTACTAATTACGGCAATACTGAGACAAATGTACAAAATAAAGACACAAAGTATGTCTCAAGATAAGTAGTCCCTAGGATACTTCCATGGTATGCAGCAGACCCAGTTCAAAATCCAATAGTACTCTATGCCCCAGATCTTTACATATTGCACCCAGTCCACATGGGTGTTGTATGGCACTGTTTCTCAGTGGGTTGCCTGGACCCCATGAGATAACTTAGTGGTCAAACAGTACTCCCAGTCTGCCATGGACAAATTCTTCTCTTTACAATTAATATGTAGAGTGTATAATTTTCCTTGAAGGACAGAGATGCCAGAACCTCTACCTTGAATGATGTTAGGAAGACAATGTAATGAATCAGTTAGGAATAACATTGATCATTTAGTGGCCATCTTTCCTAAGGAGCCATTGGAGGACAAGACTAGGTGTCAGAGATCAGTGGAGGAGGAGGCAGCTGATGAACAAAAGGCAAGTGTTCTCACGGCCCAGGGAGCTGGTGGAGTCATTGACCCTGGAGGTGTCCAAGAAAAGGGTAGATGTGGCACTCAGGAACAGGGTTTAGTGGGCATGGTGGGACGGGCTGATAGTTGGACTTGATGGTCTTAGTGATCTTTTCCAACTTTAATGATTCTGTGATTCCGTGGATGGACCAATGACTATGTTTAGGGAATAAAAATTGGTGCTAGGTCTTACTGAACAAAAACTGGGGGTAAAAGGAAGACTGATGATGAGAGAGGTAGAAAACAGAGGACTTGAAGAAGGAAGTCAATGTGCAAATAGCGACGGATGGTAATCCCTTACAGGAGAGGCTGTATTTTTGCTGGGGAAACCAGAAACTTTAGATTCAGCAGAAGAAGGTGGGCTGATTTATGACAGGAAAATCCTTCTTGTGCAAAGTAACAGCGAGGACATCCAGCTGAGGTTGGATTTACATCGTGTACAAATATGTAGCTCAAAATAATGTCTATCTAAGAATGTCAAGCCAGCATGCACCCTAGGTTGTGACAGACTGTAAGAAACAAGCCCAGGGACAAGGGCAGCTCCTGCCTACATTAGCGCTGCCCTTCTTCTCGCGGGTCCTGGGGAACAACCAGAGCTCCAAGGAAGCTGCCTGAGGTTGGGTACATCAAGGACACGGCATTATCTATTCTTGTCTGTTTGCCCAGAATCACACTCATCTTTCATAATCAGCAAGACAGAAGCAAAACTGTCTGGCATAGCACCACGTTTTCATTTTTCTTCATTTAATTGTGCTCCAACCCACAGCATGGATCAACAAGCAAACAACAACATGCGGAAAAGAAACCAAGAGCAGGCCAGGCTAGGGAGATTTGCTTAAGTGTTGAGAGCAGAGCCAGATACACCTAACAGTAGGACTTGCAATGGAAGATCAGTCTGTGCTGGGTTTTTGCAAAACCTCTCTGAGAAAAGAGGCCCAAAACCTGAAATCTGAAAGAAAGAATATTTCAATTTCACATAGCAGGACATAAAAGTGCATATGGTGAAATTGATACCACCCTGAGCCCGCACTATACATCGCTTCATCTTTCTTCGTGGCCTTCGCAGCCAGAGATTTACAAGAGCAGAGCAAGGCCAGGATTCATATTTTTCTATCCTGGCAAAGGACTTATGTGGTTCAACTGAAACGGCTTTCCAGACGTGTAATTTTTTTACTCTTACTTCTTCCCACCTTCCATCCCTCCCACCGTCTCTTCCTCTATCCCCTAGATCAAACTGTTTCAATGAGCAGCCTGCACATTTCAATGGAAACTTGCTTTCCCAAAAGGCAAGGAGTCTCTATTTTTCTCTCCCCCTTTCAAGCATGCTGACTAAGGCAGTGATGACACTAAAACTGTTTTTCTGAGTGGAAGCTGTTAGTGCCTGCTCAGCTATTTTCCGATGAGGCTGACTTTTCACACATCGGTGAGGTGCTGGGAAGAAAGCAGTACCCTGTGGTTAAATTCATGCAGGGGGCAAGACAGCAGGGAGGAGAAAGAAAGATGTCTCCTTGTCATGGATTCTCCAAAAGCTCCTGTAATCCTCCAGCAAAATCCTGTGACAACAGAAACAACGCTGCTGTCTGCACAAAGATGCCAGAGGCAAGACCTTAGTGCCAGTTGTGCACACTTTGTTTGCAATAGGGAATGGAGGGAAGCAGAAGCTACAGCATGTTTCATCCATACAGCATTCCAAGAAAAGCAGACAGTAAACTGTGGCTGAGTAACACTCAACTTGCTTACTACAGTTGTCCTCAGTGAATGCTAGGACTCTTGAAAAGGCTCTGAAGTATGATTACCCCATATTATGTGTTGACCAGGTGATGCACGCTGCAGTGAACTGATTTTACGAATGTTATGCAGCAGTGGCAAGGCTGGAAATAGCCAACACCTTCAAGAAAAGCTTCCAACTCAGCAGTGAGCAGGTCTCCTTGTTGACTCGAACACATACAACATGCTTTTGCAATGCTTTTGCTCACAACATAACACACAAGAGATACCTTCCTCTTTCCAAAAACATGGAGACTTATTTAAAGATACAGGATGTGTGGCAACCAAGGCAGTATTATTTATTTTGCTAGACCTGGATAGGGCAATCATTCCTTTAGGTTGAGAATGAAGAATGGAGAGAGGGAAGGGATTGCTGACCTGGATGAAGAATCTCAGCTCAAGTAAGAAGAAAACAAACTGCAGGATTTGCAAAAGTACATACACGTTGCCTTTGAATTTCTAACAGATTCTAACATACGTGTGTTTGTGATGCATGTGAAGATTTTTATCCTATCTGGCCTTAAGAAGAGGTTACCACGTTGCACTCCATCTAGGTCTGAACTCAGCTGAACTTCAAGTCTAGTGACTATCATCCTTAGTAGTATTCTATGCATCTATTAAGATAAACTGCTGCTCTGTAAACATCTTTTTTTTAGTGCATTTTTGATGCTACTTAGAATTACAGGTTGTGCTCTTGTGACAGACAGGACCACTTGCATACCTTTGTTATTGTTCAAAAGTTATGATTTGCGTATGATAAGGCAGGGAACTCTTAGGCAGATAAGTCTCAACTTCAGCAAAAATTTTTGCTTTTTCATGAAACAGGTCCTTATTTCGCATCAGAGTGTACTTCAAGATCTGTTGGTGCATTTAGGCACGCACTAACAGACTGGACTGTTGACATTTTCTCAGTGCAGCTGATTTCAGTGGATGGCTTTGTTCTATATTTTTGGGTAGATTCAAGGCATAAATTTTAAAATGTAAAAGAAGAGACACTTGACAAAGAAGGAGCTGATACTGTGAAGAGAACAGCATCAGAAAGGAACTGGGTCCCCATTTTTCTGGAGACTCTGTGTCATCTGCTATGAAATCTGGCTTCTTACCTCTTCCTTTGAGCTTTTTCATCTGGACTGAGATAAGCTTGTGCTACTACCTTCTGACACAAAGAGAAAGATATCAACTCTGTCCAGACAAGATGACAGTGCAGCAGCAAATGACTTCTGATGCTCCTGTGCAACAGTAATGTAGTGGAAAACTTTTATCTGATTTTTGCTGCTAGAAAAACACATCCATTTCACAACTTTATCACTGTGAGCTGTGATTCTGTGAAATTCCACAAGAAAACAATAGCTGGTTTAAATAAAGATTTGTACAAGAGGAAAGGAGATGCTTCAAGGAGTACACAAGGGATATGGTTTACACTGGGAGAGCAAAGAACAGAAAGTGCAACAAGAAACTGAAAATCTGTCCTTTTTTCAATTTCTAGTTCCTTTTAATGTAGAAGTTTTCATCTGCAAGCATCAAAAGGGAGCTGGAAAGTAAACAGCTTGTTCCTCCACCACTGTGGGCAATGATGTTCATTTGTTGCCCTATTCCAATGTCACATTTGGCAATTCCAGATGAACTAGGTGAGTTCTCTCTATATTGTCACCCGGCAGGAGAATTTTTCATTTGGTCTCCAGATTTCCCATGTTATGAGGCAGGATGCTGGCAAGTTAGCTGCTGAGTTTCACCCATAAGTTACCTGCCCTACAGAGCATGGCACATTATACATTCATAGCCAGTGATGAACACGGCAAGTTCCAGATGAGATTGTGCAGATGCAAGATCACAATCATCCTAACCAGAGAATGATCATTGGGTTCCTCACTGCACTCAGCATTTGCCATCTGATGGTTCCATAGGTTGTCACTTGAAAAAACAGCAGTGGACCTTCATCAGATTATTCCTCTGTTCCTTTCCATCCACAGGCACAAATATCTCTAGAAAAATCTACTGATTTGCACAGAGCAATTTAGGGCTGCTCCTCTGATATCAAGATAGCAGGTCTGTAGGACAAGCCCTCATTTAGTTTGAGGAGGTGAATGTGTGGTCAAGTAAGGTTGAATAATGCCCGCTTGATTTATGTCAAAGAGTTATTAATTTCTGTGTTTGATGCTGACTCTTTCCCTGCAAATCACAATACCATTATTAAAGCTAATTATCCTGGGCTAAGTAATATGATCATCATGGGAGGAACAACTTTGATGTGTGTAAGTGACATCTGATAAGTGGTTCAAAATTGCTCTGTTACTACTCAATAAAATGATATTTCTGATGATTAAATACAAGAACAGGAACCTCAGTCCTATTAAGTTAATGGCAAAACTCTCAGTAACTACAACGGGATGAGCATTCTTCACTTTTCTAAAATTCACTAATTTCACTAGTACTTATGTTTGAGTAAACAAGAACAAATGAGGTTGTGTCACTACCAAGAATTTGTTTCTCCTCTTCTACAAACCCTTTCACCTCTGGCCACAATTTCAATAATGAGATCTTTGCCTTTTTCACTCCATCTCAGCCCACAGTGCTTCCCACAGCATGCACGTGTTTCACTTAACTGATACAAACTCTGTCAGCCATCACTGAGCCAAATTTGGAGTGTGCACACATTCTTTTACGGTAGTCTAAATAAACCGATTCATCATTACCTCAAAAATTTTCTTGCACATATCTTCTTTTTCTACCCAAGATTTTTTTTGTTTTACAGATATAACTCAAAGCCTTGTTTATTTTGGGTTCCAAATACCCATTATCATGACTGGAGAAACAGGTCTGACTACAAAAAAGGGTAGGATAAAATTACCTCCCTTTCAACCCAAGCCATTCTATGATTCTAAAATATCGGGAAATCTCAATTGAAAGTTTTCTGTGCAAGTGTAGGTCAACTCTTTGGTGGATGCACAGGGAATGTAAGCTGCTCATATGTCAGCAGTAAATCCAGTGCATTCAGTAAATATCGGGTGACACATGGACTTACTATATCCTCCAGATATAGTGGGTGGGATGTGTTGAGCTTCCATGTTTTGTGCAGGCCATCTGTACAGACATTACTGCATCATCTGTCTAGCGATATCGCTGAGAGAAATACAGTGTCCTTGAACAAACTTTCATATGAACCAGCTTAGCTCTAAATACAGCCACAACTTTGGTCTGTCTTTAAAGCTTGCCCAGCGCGTTCTGTTGCATGGTGTATAAATAGTGTTGTGCTTCTGTTCTCTGCCCACATTTCTTTACAACTTTGTCTTAGATGACCCTGCAGTCAAAGGTAAGACCTGCCACCAGAAGAGCTAAAGACCCATGGCACAGTGCAGTGTAACTATATTCTTGTGACTATTACTATCACCTGCCTGGGTGCTTTCAGTGTTTCTCAAAGCTTGGGTAGGGTTTTCTTACCTAAGAGGTCACAACTAGACTGGAATCCCTTCATGCAGAGTTCTCAAGTTCTCTTAACCTTCCTTCCTACATCAATTCCTGCAAACCTTTTATCTGCTCAGAAAGGAGATTATTGTCATGCAGAAAAAAAAAAAAATAGAGTGCTTCAAATACTGTACCTTAATTACCATAACATTTGAAGAAGATACATAATTCCGTTAATCCAAAAGGCTAATGAATCATTTTTAATCATACAAAAATGCCATGTCCTATAGTGGTAAGCAGCCTAAAGAAAATAGTAGGAACTGGTCGGCATATGCTGGCGTGTTCTTTCTGTACCAAGAAAATGCACCAGCCTGCTGCTGTCTTCTGAATGCACATGCCTTTCTTAACTCCGGAAAAGTAATCACTTTCTCCTCAACTCATTCTTCTCCCTTTGTCCTTTGATCGCAGATGGATTCTGTAGCCTGTAATTACTTTTATAACTAGAACTCACTCGCAATGCATCAGGTTAATGTTAATAGCATTCTCTACGGACACTCATAATCTTCTCCCTGTTTTCTAACTTGTTTCCCACCCTAATATAATTGTATTTCCTTACTACTAACCAAACAGTGATCTCTTATCTACTTTTCTTTTTTGATGGCAAGTGTGTGTTTCAGGGATCAATTTACATTTTTCCATGCTCTCTCCCTCTCCTTTGCTATGTTTATTAAATCTGTATCTGTTATTTTTATGTCTTAATGCCAATGGATTTTCCTTTTAATTACAGCAATCTGACTTCAGTTTATTTAAATGCTGATTTATGTTTATGCTATCCCCTGGTATCAATTTCATTCCAACTAGATCCCAGTGTAACTTAATTACTTGTAGTCTTGTCATTCCAAGCTAATGCTAATTAAAACAGTTTTATTGCTGCAAGGTATTAAAGATTAACCCCTCCACTGGTCTATGGGAAATAAAATAGTATCATCAAGGTTGGGAAAGAAAAAGCTTACAAAGCCAGAGAAAGGAGTGCAACAAAATGACCACTGCGTATGTTTAATTCCATCACATGACGTGCTTTAATTGCCAAAGGTTCTCAGTCATGTAGCATCATTTAACAGAATCATAGAATGGCTTAGGTTGGAAGGGACCTTGGAGATTATCTAGTTCCAACCCCTCACCATGGGCAGGGTTGCCAGCCTCTAGAGCTGGCTGCCCTGGATCCATCTGACTCATCGGGGGATGTCTGTCATCCTACAATGTACCTTTTTTTTCCTGTCTTTGCTCAAGAGTTTCAAAAATTGAAGTTGCAGACCCATCAGTGGGCAGCTTCTCCTCTTCATCCCACTTCCACCAGTACCACCATCCTGGCTCACAGTCCTATCTCATCTGCTTTCTTCATCAGATATCTCACTTATTCCTGTTCCCTCACCCTGCACACTTATCGTCACTGAAGAAAACCAATGTTTTAATCCAGTCCTATTCCTTCTGCACTTACATCAGCTTGAGATCCTTGTCCATACCTTGCCCACTCCCGTTATCTTCTGCTCCTGGGACAAGAGGGAGCTGAAGGACTGACCAGCTTAATAATTTCACATGAAGTGCTTTGCAAACAAGGAGAGATCAATCAGAGACCATATGTACCGAGTAATAACAGAATATACTGCTATGAGTCTGCAAGAAAACTAGTGAAGTTAGTGGGACTGTAAAGCACCAGCTGAATGCAATTATCTCCTGCGCAACGCTTGTAAACTTTACCTGTCACTTCAACACTCTCTTTAAATCCCTGTGCTACATCACTGCAGCTGCTATACACACCCACTGGCATCCCCAAATTCTCCCTGTCTCAATTACAGCTTCCACCCCACACCCTGCTTCTCCTGAGTTCACATTTGCACAAACGATAATGAACTCAGCTCTCTTTAGAAATTCCCCAATTCCTTATTCTTTAATACTGAAATAACTCCACTTCAGGCACATATATGCACATAAATGCAAATGGGTACAGCGTTGTACTCAGGTGTTTGGCTTTCCAGCGTGGTTTTTCAGTTGGTTGCCAGGTAACTACAATACTTTCGATACACATGGGCAGAAGACTTACTCAACTGTATTTCATGTATACCCAAATGAGGAGACAGCGAAGGCTAGTGTTTTTTTTTTTTTCTGCTGATGAGTAAGTGACATCTGTGGGAACACAGAAAGCTACAGAGTGTGTCTGTCTGGGGCTAATTGATTTATATAACTTGCCGACAGACAGATGTGAACAAACACCCCCGACAAACAATATGATTATAAATTAGCTTCTTCTTTTTATAGGAGGTAGGCTAAAAACACACAGCGAGGATAAGTAATGGGTGTGGGAGACAAGTTATTTGTTTTCTGCATTCTGTGAAGCACAGCAATTGTACTCTTGTTCTGTGGGCTGATTTTCCTTCAGTGTCTTGGAGCAAGGGGAGAGAAGTTGAAGAATGAAGGTTACTACAAAATGAGAAGCATATTGCAGTATCCCAGGAAAAACAAGCTGCTAGGAAAGATGTAAATGTGACCTCTCTGAGCTACCTGACTGAATTTGTGTTTTGTAGCCAATGGTAGTGGATAGATCCTACCATTACTGAGGAATTTTTGTGGTTCCTTACTTAATGAAATTCACTCCTACAGAGCTCGAGTAACTCAATTTCAGAATTTCTGTTTTAGAGAAAGGAGTGTGAAATTCATCACATTTCTTTGATAAGTGAATAAGGTTGTGCAATTCCTTAAAATTGTCTTCTAAGTCAATGAGTGCTACTATTTTGCCAGGCAAAAAAGGGAGGATGTAAAGCAAGGTAAGCCCATGGGAAAACTGAAGTCCTCTACCTGATTTTGTTGATGCTGAGATCACTCTCTAAATTACCTAAGTGCTTCCCTCTGTGTCCCAGAACAAGATCATGGAAGAAAAGAAGCTCCTGATTCTCCAGACCTATGTTATTTATTTCTGAAATTCAGCTCCACACACTCATGGCTAGATCAGAAGTTCACTCCACATTCTCATATATAAGCAGGAGTTGATTAGAAATAAAAAAGAAATTAAATCATATCATAGAATCATAGAATTGTATAATGGTTTAGGTTGGAAAGGACCTTAAAGATTGTCTAGTTCCACCCCCCGCTATAGGCAGGGATATCTCCCTCTAGACCAGGTTGCTTACAACCCCATCCAGACTGGCCTTCGGATGGGATTAAATGGGATTAAGACTGGTTGGCATGAAAAAATAAAAAGATGAAAAAGTTAAACACCACAACAGAGCACAGAAAGTCAGAACTCACGTTGTCTGAAGTGATTTAAAATAAAAATGAGAAAATCATCCCTCAAAATCCCAACATCCCCATCTGTACTGGGTGTTAATGATCCCTTCAGCAAGTATGTGGCAGCAACAGTAAGGCACAGTGAATGTATTTCACACAGAGAAAAGGTTCACCATCCATCATCACCACTCCAGAGGGAAAGGCAAGCCTAAATCTTTCCTCTCTAATGCTTCTCACCTCAATGTGAAGAAATATCAAAGAGAGAGAGGAAAAAAAAACAAGTACTAAGTGCACCAGCACCAGCTTAGAAATGGAAAAAATATATATATTTCTCATCAGTCCATATGATCTACAGCCATCAAGGTCTGCAGTGGAAGGTGGAACTAAGCAGAGGCAATTTCTCAGCTAAGGCAGATCCTCCCCTGGTTGTCCAGCCCTGTGCAAGATTATGATGGGGAGAGGGACAGGGAAGGACCCATCTGGAGTACTGCCTCCAGGCCTGGGGCCCCCAGCACAAGAAAGATGCAGAGCTGTTGGAGAGAGTCCAGATGAGGCCATGAAGATGCTCAGAGAGCTGGAGAACCTCCCCTATGAAGAAAGGATGAGGGAGAGGGGTTTGTTCAGCTTGGAGAAAAGAAAGCTCCAGGGAGACCTCATTGCGGCCTTCCAGTATCTGAAGGGAGCTTACAAGCAGGAAGGGGACCGACTTTTACAGATTTAGGTTGGAGGTTAGGAAGAAATTATTTACTGAGAGTAGTGAAGCACTGGCACAGGTTGCCTAAGGAAGCTGCAGATGCCCCATCCCTAGAGGTGCATGAGGCCAGGCCGCATGGGGCCCTGGGCAGCCTGAGCTGGTGAGGGGGACAACCAGCCCACAGCAGTGAGTTGGAACTAGATGAGCTTTTAGGTCCTCTCCGGTTCTGTGATTCTATGATTTTATGGCATCCAGCTGGCACCCAGAAGAGCAAGCAAACTCCCCCTTCAGGTCCCAAAGTTCACCCAAATGCACAAAGTTAGGTTGAAATCTTGACAGGCACCACACGTCACCGGGCCAGCATGCCACAGTAGTCCTGGGTAGGTGATGTTAATTACTCTCGCCATTTAGAGGAACAGGAAATAGGTCTTTGTGTGCAGCTTGTCTCACACACATCCACACGTGCACGCGCTCACACACAAGCCAAGGCAGGCTTTAGGAGGCAAGGCTGCTGCTCACTGCAAAGGAGACTAAGTCAATATTATCTTTTAATAACAAATCCAAAAGGAGGCAAGCTGTCCCAAAGAATGAGCCAACAGAAAACATGATTCACAGGAATATGACAGATCAAGGGGTCTCAGCTGAACACATTAGCATGAGCAAATATTTGGGCTGATGAGCTTGATGGAAATTTAAATTACAGAGACCGTATTAGCAAGCGACGTCCCAAACTTGAGCTCCATATAAAAGAACCTCCCTCAAGTGAGGGACTGTTTCCCCACCTTGTTTTCTTTCACGGAGGAGAAAACAATTTTCCTTCATGCTGTGAGAAACAACCTTTCTTTTTTTCATCCACATGCTCTCTCTCTCTCTTCTCTGATGACTGCTCTGAGTTTAATAAGCTGCTGTCAGATGTGTACGGGTAAAGCTCAGGTTTGTGGTTTTGTTTTGCTTCGTACTTGCACAGCACTATTCCAGCGGTGTCACTTTTACAAGGCACGATGCAACTCGGCACGGGAGCCGTGCAAAACAAAAGCAAGGTGTTTGTGGAGCACTGAAGCATTCCTCCCCTGCTGTGGGACATATGTGCAAGAAGAAGGGAGAAAAAAGATCTCTTGTCATGCTGCTTCACCTTAACCTCATCTGGATTTTTCAGAAGTGCTCCCTGGATGAACACGATGGGAAGGGCTATGTGTTATATGCATGGAAAATGCACAACTCACTTATTTTTTTTTCTCTCTATTTTTTCTCTTTCATAAGCTTTGATTTTCCGTGTTTTAATCTGTTTCATAGAATAAATGCTGGGATCATTTAGATGGAAGCCATGGAAATGGGATACAGTCAGAGAAATTGACCGCTCACTCCTGTTCTGCTTTGATTTGCATACGTTTGGTTCTTCATCCCAGGGAGGAAGAAGATGAAGTCACAAAGTTCTTATACGAACACTGACTTTTTTTTTTCTTTTTCTCCTCTACTGCCATCAAAGAGAGGAAGGGAAAAAGTAACACTGGCAATTCCTGTGTGTAGGGTTTGAGGCATCACTTTCTAAGCTGAGAACTGAAAGATCTCACTAGCCTGCTACACATGAACTAGAAAAAAGCTCTTGATTTTGTATTTATTATGCTTACCTCGATTACAAGTCACAGTCCTAACCCTTGGTCCAGCTGCCATTTTGTGCTGCTCACTGTGCTAGATGGTTGAAAAGCATCTGAGCATATGGCAGCATTTGGCTGCTCCCCCATTCTCAATATTTCACCCATTTCTCATTGACTTTCAATGGCATCTGGACACAACTCATTGCAATAGGCAGCTTTCTAAACCGCAGCTACTGTCCCCCAAATTATGCAGGCTGCTTTACAGTCTGAACACACCAAAAAACAGGTGTCCTGCCCCCAGGCACTTGCACCGAATGCTAGATGCATGTCCTTAAGAGTGGAAAAGATAAAGCAGGCAAGGCAGAGTGGTTATAGAATGACAGAATGATAAAGGTTGGAAAGGATCACGAAGACCATCTAGTCCAACCCCAACCCATCCCCGCCATGCCCACTAACCATGTCCTCCTAAACAACAGGGAGATCACTGCAGAGGTCAGAATAACTAGGGCTGTATAAAAGCTTCTAAAAAGGTGTATGCTGCTGCTGAATTGCTTTGCCTTCGTCTCCTGAGCTTCTCGGAGAATTGCATTCAATCTTGTGTTTTATGAAGACAAGCCCAATGAAGCTTTGGTCTGCAGCACTTCTGGCTCTCGTCAGCAATGACGCTCAGGATGTCTTTAAAGATTAAAAAGGAATTTAACTTTAACTTTGTTTGCAGGTGATTTTTTTTTATTTCAAACCGCAGAAGAGCTGAGAGTTTTTATACCTTTCCCATTTTCTCCCTTCATATATTACTCATCATCTAATTATTTTGTTTCCATCTTATAAAAAAGATCTGGAGAATAAGATAGCAAATAACACAGATCTGCTTGCATCTTACAATGTACCTACACTGAAAAAAGTATATATACATAATAAAATTTCACTTCAATTTCCTGTAATAGGACTTACCATGAAAATGGGAAAGAGCAAAGAGGATGCACTGATGCACAGTCTGTACCATAGAGTTGTATCCTGCTGTGAAAGTCTGCTCAATTCAAACTTACAGTTTCAATGCACATTAATGGATATTTTAAGCAATTTTAATAATATATCCAACATAAAAACAACAAAAGTTCCCATTAAAATTTCCATAGAAATTATTTAAGTGTTCTTTTCCTGCAGTATAGGAAAGCTTCACTTCTTGATTCTAAAAATCTGAAAAATAAGTTGATTACAAAGTAGAAAGAAGTGGTTCTTTGTCTTTGTTTATTTATTACGCCTTTCCTTTCCTATTCCCGTCAAAACCAAGGAAAGTAAACATATAATCTGGCATTTTTCAAGTCAACTTTTAATAACCATCATGGTTATATTGAAATAAATTTAGGAAAATAGTTGCTTACGGCATAATTTTATTTGGCTGTGCTCTTTCAAAAGCAGCTGGAATAATGGCCCATCTGCATTCATGTTCAGAAAATAGCCCACTGCAAACCTGGTGGAATATTTTTTTTCCCTTCATTAAATAGGCTGAAAGCCATCTCATCAGCTTATGAGAACCTCTGCGGAGCTCATGGGTTTACGGGAGAATTTATTTTTGATGTAAATATTGTGCTCTTTAGGTGCACAATTCCTGGACCAAGGAGATCAGCGATAACACTCTGTGTTTGGCAGCAGAAAGATGGAACTATTCTAAATGCAAGAAAAGGTTTCCCATTTTCAAATGTTCAATAAGGCAATTACCATATCCAAAGTTGCATATTCCACCACGAGGAGCTGCTTATATAAAGAAAAGTGGGGAAAAAAAATCACCCTAATTAAACCTGCAGCCTGAGGATAAGAGTGGTGTCAGCTATTACCACGTGATCCCAAGGTCTTCAGAACCAGGAACCCAAATCACAAGAAAGTCTATTAAGTACCTCAAAGTCTACTTAACATTAAATGTGGTCCCTTTAATAAGGAAAAAAATAAATATTCTTAAGAGATATCTTCCATCTTCTACTACTAAAGTGCACATAGATGTCTGACCTTGCAGTTTCGTGCTTGCTTTAAACAAAATATTTAAGTCATGATTCAGGCAGATACAAGCAGCTGTACTGCTTGCAAAGAACATCTCTCCATGTTAGGGCATCTTTAAGGCCATAAAGATTTCAGGGGGATTTCAGTACACATTTAAATTTAATCTCGTGCTTATGCATCCTTTCTGAAATGGGCCCAACAGCCCAATTGAATCTTTCAGAAAGTCTTCAATCCTTATAGACCCCAGGATGTGTCTTCTCATTTTACTCTTTCCCTGAGATTTAGGTAGCAGGGTGTGTATGCTACTACGGACTTAGAGCAGGAGGAGAGATCACTCACTTTGGAAATCCCATAGGTTTGTGATGTTCAGCTGCATTGGGAGCTGGGGCTTTCAGCCCTTCATGGGCATCCCCCACCTGTATGGACATCAAGTCTCCACAGCGGACAATGCCTTCACCTTTTCCTTAATATAGGGTTTGTAAAAAGACAACTCCCACATCAAATGCCAGCACGGCTACTCCCTTACCTCTTCCTCTAACAATTTTTTTTTTTGCTCATAAATTTTAAGTTGACATTCAATTTAATTTAATACACAAATGAACTTCTGGACTCTAATGAGAGCTGAGCGCAGAAATATCTTTCCATGCTTCTACAGGTCAATTTACCTGGAGGTGATGTCTTTCAATGCTGAAGGCAATTCATCAAAGGAAGAGGTAACGGAGAAGTCAGTCTCTTCCCTCCACTTGCTGCCAGCCTTGAGAGGAGTGAAACAAGTGAGAGGAGCTTGAAGTAAGAGATGGAGACACACAACTCCTTGCTTACAGCTCCCAGTGCACCTTCTCAGTTGAGCATTTTGGTGGTGCAGTACACGGCGCTCACTGTAATTGAGCTCACATTCTTTGACACACTAAACATACTGCCAAAAGGCAAAGTCTTTCCTTATTGCCTATGTGAGTGGCATCCACTGACCAAAAATCTTACAAAACCCCATCTGTGCCCAAGAGAACCAACACCTGCATGTTGGTTCACCAGTGCCATGTCATATCCTGTCCCGCGGTGGAATGCAACACCTTCATAGACAATATCACTGGCTAGACTTTTAATTAATAATGAAGTACTTGTGGCAAAGGCCACAAACTGACACCCACCCAGATCCCAAGGCTGTAATTAATATTGCCCTCATTGCTCTGGGAACTCCCTCTGTGGCTTAGAAGAGAGATCCCCTGCTCCTCAAGGCAAGCTTCCTTGCTTGCTTAACATCCCTTGCTCACCAGCACAGGGACTTAATGTTGGAAGTAAAATTAATAATGAAAGCATGAATGCTAACTCTGATCAGCCATATATGAGTATTTTACAATAAAAGATGTAGGAATCAATAAATCAAGGAATAACATATTTATACTTTAAAACAAAGGGAAAAAAAAAGAGAAAGGGTTAAAATGAAGGTGAAGGGAGGGAAAGGTTCCAAAAAAAACCAGGTTGTAAGGCTAAAACGAGTGATTTTATTATTTTTGTTATTATCATAAATTTTGTTTCCCTGGTAGTCACTGCTTAAAAATTTCACAGACAACACAGCCACTTGAATAATGAATAAAGTAGACTGGTTTAAATGCAGTGACACTGCCCTCTGCTCAGCTTTCTTTTAATCTTTTGTGGCCCTACAAGGGGCCTTAGAAGAGGAGGCCTTGTGACATGCTAATGCAAGTCCTCCAACAGCTCGCTTAAACAGTCAGCAAGAGCCCAAGCTGCTATGCAGACTTTCATGCAGCAACATCAAATTCCCTTTCTGATGGCTAAACGCTTGTTGTTTTTACATCTGGTGAGTTAAGCAAAGGAAAAATTAAATATAACACTAACCACAAAAAATTTAAATGACTAAATCCACATTGCTAATAATTTCCTAATTACTAGCCTGAAAGTCCCTAGCAGTCCTGATTGCTGACTGTCACTCAAGTTATTTCATAAATGCACGTTGTTTTTGAAACTGTAATGATGCTGAATTAGTAAACTGATGGGACAGATTGGTTTTCTGAGTCAGGGGCCCTACGTTATGAATGAAAAGGTTTCCCATCTGCGTAGCTCCTAGGACCTCAAAACATTTAAACAAAAATTAATTCACTGTCGCTTAGAACAGTCTGGGAAGTAATCAGACATTTGTGGTGCACAGAAGTTAAAACCAAAGCATTAACACAAACCTGATGCCTTGTCTCCTTGCACCAGGTCCACAGTAGCAAGAGGGCAAGCCCAGTACATCTCTGACCAGGATAGAGCCCAGAAAGGCCGACTGCAATGGAAAATTATATAAACTCTTTTTTTTTTTTTTCCCCTAAGGTTCTTTGTCTTGTAATTAATTACCAGTGTGCCTAGAAAGGTGCAGAATCCATCTGGAGTCATGGTTTTGCCTCTCTCTTGAGATTTCACTCTGCTGTCCTGCATGCTCTTGATGAGCACCCCCAGCTTAGGGAGCCCAAAGAGTCACCTTCACTGCAGAACCCCAATAACCTCTGGGACCATGATTTGACCAAGAAGAGGGGTGGTAACAGAGGCACACACAAAATGAAGAAGAAAATCATAAAATCAGAGAATGGCTTAGGTTGGGAGGGACATTAAAGCCCATTCAATTCCAAACCCCTGCCATGGGCTGGTTGCCACCCACCAGCTCAGGCTGCCCAGGGTCCTATCCAACCTGGTCTTGTGCACCTCCAGGGATGGGGCATCCATAACCTCTTTGGGCAGCTTGTGTCAGTACCCCACCACCCTTTGAATAAATATTTTTTTTCTTAACATCTAACCTAAATTTCTCCTCTTTTAGTTTAAAGCTATTCCTCTTTGTCCTATCCGTATCAGACCATGTAAAAAGTCAGTCTCCTTCCTGCTTGTAAGTTTCCTTTAAGTACTGGAAGGCCACAATGAGGTATTCCCAGAGCCTTCTCTTCTCCAAGCTGAACAAGCCTATCTTCCACAACCTTTCCTCACAGGAGAGGTACTCCAGTGCTCTGAGCATCTTTGTGGCCCTCCTCTGGACCTGCTTCAACTTCTCTGCATCCTTCTTATGCTATGTTGTCTAGAAATGCATACATCAAGAAATAAATCCAAGCAGTCATGTTGTAATTTAACCATCCATTTTTGAATAACACTGTCCCACTGTCCAGGTGTGCTTTTGTCCGACTTCATATAGATGGGAAAATGGATTTCCATATGTAAATGGTTGACCCAAAGACCATCAGGTGATTCATATGGGGTTAAAAGAAGTTTCTCAGGAGAAGCCAACAGCTGATGGATGTATTAGCTTAACTCAACTCCACTCCCCTCCTGAGTATGCAAAGGGAGCTACATCAGCGTGCCCAAGCTGGGAATCAATTACCTACCGTTCCCATGCTGTTAAATATTCAGATCCCCCTAGCGCATCTCCTACTGTTTGGCTCCAGTTCTCTTGCAGGTTAGTGAGGAAATCAGATGCAAATCACATAGGTGATTCCTCGAGGGGGGGAGATGGGGGGGACAGAGTTGTGGCTGCCAAGGAGGAGGCAGGCTGCCTTTGTGTTTTTGGAGTCACATGGCACTCAGCCACACAGTTCCCATTGACTTTCAAATGGAAAATATGTAGATGCAAGTCAGAGTTATGGAAATGTAGCCTTTCACTGTATCATTAGTTTTTTGTTTCCACATGACAGAAACTCATGATTTATTTTGAATATTTAAACTGTGTCAGTGCAGCTTTTTTGGGGGTTGTTTTGGCGACTGTGAAATAAGCAATCCCTACAGAATTGGCAGTGTAGCATTAAGAAGCTACACTGAAGCAGCTGATGAACATTGTAGAGGTGTTGATTTTGCCTTTGATCTAATCTAACTGCAACATATGTAGTGCCCTTACAATTATAGAGCAGGAATATGGATGCGGTCACCTGGGTTGTGCTCCTCCCTGCTGGAAAAATCAATTAGTCTATGTGTTACTTCTGTAAAGTGGAAATGATACATTCATCACATGCAAGTTTTAAGTCTTTACAAAGCTTTTTGATTGATGGATGCTCTGGTATTTTTGTACTCAGTACAACATACTATCTAGGCCGTATACAGATATCAGCAAGCTCAAGACTATTATAGTTCCCTTGATCACACCATCCCACTAAACATCTTTTATTGGTATCTTGGCTGCCACTTATGTCTGTGGTTTAAGGCTGGGCTACGTGGGACACAGTCAGCAGGATTTTCTGTCCTCTCTTTAACACTGAAGAAAAACAGAAATTAACCAAAAGCAAAACTGCAACCAGTTTCAAACGGAGCTTCGGAGAAGCAAAGAGATGAAGGCTGCTGCAATACGTATATATAATCTCCTCAGTTTTTATGCAATCCTGAATGTTTAGATTTAGCAAAATCCTCACCTGATAGTTTGATTTGTCTTGCTCGAGCCTGCAAAGCAGTTGAGCCATTTACCAATTCAGCTGTGATTATGGCTGAAAAGCACATGCTGGCGTGTCGTGCTGAATCATGTCCCTGCTAAAAGAGCTTTGGGGGCAACAAGATGATCGAGTCGGTGAGCTGAGAGGGATTGTTTCTCTTAGCTAGGCTTTTCTCTGAGAGAAATTGACATTTGCATGTTTTACCAGTCGAATTAGGCTTTGAATAGTTAAAAGGAAAGCATGAAGTTGTCTGCCCATAAATCGTCTCCCCACAAGTACCCATCTACATGCTATCTTACTATTCAAGACACTTTATTGGAGTCTCTGCCTTGCACAGAACTAGGGAGAGATTATTGGTCTCATCCTTCTTAAGCAGCACAAATCATGAACGGTTTCTCTGAAAACAGTGACATCTCAGTAATGTAAAACTGATGTGGAAATAGAAGAGGGCCCTTGATTTTCACAGCTCTATCTTTAATACGTACACACAGTCCCAGGTCCATCAGCACAGTCCCTCTCTACCACAGAATGAATCTCAACAGGAGTCTGATGCAGAGTATTTACTCAAAATGGGGCTAAACTAGATTTTCTCCATGGAGTGGGGCTGATCATTAATAACTGTACTACATAACACCCTTTCCCAAAATGCGTATATTAAACAGAGACCATAGGATAATCATCCGCTTCCCTGCTTGAGAACGGATCAGCATGCTCACTTACTTTTCTACTGTCAAGTAGAAAATACTGCCTAAGTTTACAGAGTGAGATTATAGAAGAGGGATGAAATTAATACAGATGGTGTGTAACGAAGAGCTCTCTCCCTCTCTGAAGCCTTTACAAAAGCAACAGTTTGTGATGAGCAGCTTCTAGAAGAGACCTTGTGTTTCATAGCTACACAGGTTCCCAGACAATTTAGTGCAGCATTCCTAGCTGTAATAATCAAGACTCCTTCCCTAATAAGACATAACGGAAAAGAATTTATATCGAGGGAGTGAGAAACAAGCACCGTGTTCAGATGCAGCAAATTCAGATCTCTCTTATCCTTCTATAGCAACAGGGGAGGATAGGATATATGTATGCAGGAGGCTGAACAGGTGGAAGGGAAGAGGAAGGAATAAATGCACAGCCTCTGTTCCCATATGTGTCTAAGCCTCAAGGTGTTTATTACCCTTACTATCGCTAAAAGGCTTTTAAAAACTTTTCTCCAGCAAATGTCTTCACCAAGTTTTTTCACTTCTCTCCTTTTTTTTTTTTTTTGGAATCTCTGCCAAGCTTCTCTCTTAAGAACACAACAAGCAAGTTCCCCTTTTGAGGCGGAAAAAGCAAAATGCAAGAATGTGTTGGCATCGGTTTTGGTCACTGAGAATCAAAGGTGCTGAAACAGCAACAAGATAGAAAAGGAAGAGCCAGTTTTCAGCCCAGGAAATCCTAGAAACTTAATCAGAGTTTGCAGACATAACCTGACTCCATCTCTACATATACGTTTTGTTATACCAAACTGGATGGGAAGATGAAACCAGTGTTTACAATCAGGCCTTGCAGGTGCAGTCTGAAGATTTAATCCCTCTGATCAGCATTTGCTTTTCATCCTTTCGTTCATTCTTTATCCTCCCTTTCCCTGGTGATGACAAATGGGGGGCACAAGGAAATAGGGAAGAACAGAGGTAAGTGTTTTTATCCAACAGCCACTTGAATTTTGAGCAGAATACTGAAAGAACCGATAAAAAAGAACGAAGGTTTTTTTTTAAAAAAGAAAATAAAAACCTCACTCCCTGTTGGCTTCACAGATCAACAAGTGTCCTACTTTGAAAAAGAAAAAGGAACAAAAACATCCACTCACTTCTCCAGCTCCCTAATTAACCTCCTCTAATTTCTCGGTCTACGTTTCCCATAGGAGGTCTCTTTTTCCAATTCTAGCTCTTGTGAGATAAAATGGTGGAAGATGAGACAAAATGGCAGAAGGATAAACTACCAATAATTGGGAAACTTTTCAATAAAATAATTCTCAAAGCATATGCAAAGGTGCTACTTAGATCGTTTGCTCGGCAGCAGTAAGTGATAGGCTGAATCAAACCAATATTCAGAGATTTTCAGCTGTAGATTTGGCAAGATTCGTTATCATTGTTTTCCAAATGGGAAAGAGACAGGGAATTTGAGAACATACGGTAACAGAATAATAAATTGGTAAAAAGAATCCTCCCTGGCTGTGTCCTTCGACGAACCCCAAAAGCAATAATTTATACAATTTGATAATAGAAATGAAACATGATTTTAGAGAGACATAAGGCATGATTTTCAAGAGCCAGAGTATAGCCACTAAAAGAGACCTCAGCCTCCTGCAGTCAGACCCGAGCTGCTATACAACAACAAAAAAAATTCACTTTAAAAACAAATAAACAAACAAAACAACAACAGCACTTAAAAATCAACGACCAACCAACCAAATCAAAACTCAGCACTGAGTTTTGCCATTTTGCTGCATGCTACATTCCCACTGCCTGTTCTTGAGCTAAGCTTATGGGGATTAAACAAGTCATGGAAAAGAAGAGTCAAAATCCAGTTTTACCACCAACATTTATCTATCTGCAGAAGTTTTTTAAACTAAAATGAAGCAAGTCTAAAAATGTATCTATTGAGATGAAAACAAATACAAGAACCTTCTTGTTTACTAAGATAATCTTTTAACTCTAAGGCCATTATCACAATCATGTTCATGTAAACTTTGGAAATCTATTATGTATTTAATTCACCTAAGCACAGGATAATGAGCACTATCCCAGTAAGTATTTGGTTACCTACTGATCTGTATACTGAGAAGGGACACAAGGAAGAAGATCTGTTGCTGAACAAGTTACTTTCTTTTACTGCACTGGATGCCAGCACCCCTGAAGTTCAGAAAAATTAAAAAATGGAAAAAGTAATTAAACCATGCTAGGTCTAATTACTTTCCTGCCTGCTTATGCGGTGTTTTGGGGGAGAGAAATCATAGTACTTTAAACCCCCGTGTCTGCTTAAGAACTGCAATCCCCAAGCCTTCTGCTGAGTAGAATTCCCTGTTCTCAACTGGACAGGCTCCTGCTTTCATCAAGAAACCTGGCACCTTCCACAGCCAGCTCCACATGGAACTTCTTCCAAGGGTACCATCGAGACTCAGGGATTTGAAGAGGAAAATATGAATGACTATTTGTTTTCTCAGCATATTGAGAATATTGTGAATTGGGTGCAGGTCACTGAAGGATGTTGAGAATATTTAAGCTTAGAGAGTAAATACTAAGAAATAAACAAGATTGTTGTAAGGCGGGGAATCGCTCATGCTTTAGCAGTCCCTGGAACTACTCTGAAGACAGCTCTTTTAGAGTAACAGGGACAGCTTAAAGGTTGACATAGAAAGGTCCTGGAAATAAACAAAACAAGAAGGAAAATATCTGACAAACAGTGAAAGAAAACAACATTCAAGAGTGAAGAAAAACAGTGGGAAGAGAAATCAGAGAAAACAAATCTAAAATTTGACTAGGGCAAAGTACAGCAAGCGTGGAAGGCAGGATAAATACCTACTAGGTTGTGGGTTTTTTTTTTCCTAAATAAGAGAGGAGGATGAAGAGATTTGAAGCCAGATAAAAAGAGTCAAGATCTTAGATTTTTTTTTTTCTCCTGTTACTTGACAGTCATCTGGCCGCATCTGGAATATTGCATCCAGCTGGGCCCCCAACAAAAGGAGGATGTTGACAAACTTCAGGGAGTCCAGAAGAGGCCACCAAAGTGGTAAGGGCATTGGAGCATGTGGTGTATGAGGAAAGGCTGAGCAAGCTGGGTTTGTTCAGCCTGGATACTCAGCAGGGACCCCATAGCAGCCTTACAACTCTTGAGAGCAAGTTATTAAGGAGATGGAGCCAAGCTGAGGTGCATGTCAGGAGAAGAAGAGGCAGTGTTCATAAACGAAAACAGATCTCTCTGGATATAAGGGGAAAAAATCCAGTGTGAGACAGCCAAGGCCGGAGAAACTGCAGGACCACCAGCTTTGAGGCTTTCAAGTCCCAACTGGAGAAAGCCCTGAGCAATCTGGTCTGAATGCAGAGCTGATCCAGCTGAGAGCAGGAGATTGGGCTAGAGACCTCCCGAGGTCCCTTCCAACCCATATAAACCTCCGATTCTGACTGAGCAGAGACAGATGGAGTAACCTGCGAGACCAAATAACTAAAAGGCAGAAAGAAAAGCCCTAGTTACTGAAGTACAGGAAAAATGTAAGCACAAAATATTTCAGCAGTTTAGGTAGGTTTTTGAGAAAGAAACTAGAAGATTTAAAGGACTGGGAAGGATGGAGGAAGATTTCATTTAAGTCAAAATAATAATTTGGGAATTAGGAGGGATACAATTCTAGAGTAAAGCGTTCGGTGAAAAGTGGGCATACTCAGGTTCTCTCTTTCCATCTTTTGAATAGTCACAGAGATTCTCCAGAATGTAATTGCCTGCTGGTGCCACCTTTCCTAATCTTCTTGTTCTTGTTTTAGAAACAAGTTAGTATACTTTACACACTGATTTTGGTGGGTCTAGCTTGTGCAGATAAAACTTTTTTTATTGTCCTTCTTATGGTCAAGAATACACATGCATCAAACATTTGCTTGATAACACAGAACAGTTATCGTCCGTTTTGTACAGGGGACACATTCTAACTCCTTTATCCATGTGCACACTTGACTCCTTATCAAGGCTCTCTTCTCTGTGGGGAACAGAGGAAGGTTTTGGATAAGCAAAATCTCGGTCTTCTTCAGAGTGAAGGGAGTTTTGGTCTGACTCTCCACTGAGGACAGATTTTAACCAATAGAAGTATGCATGGCCTTTTGGCGGAAAGCATAGTTCACATCTATCGCCAAGTGGTAGCAACAGCTCTACAAAATAAAACTGCTGTGATACTTTGTTTTGTATTGCCTACTGGCCTACTGTGTATGCTCAGTGAGTTAGTGATGTCCTGGAGTTTCATTCCTCAGAGTGGAAACTTGCTCATTAAATTTGATGCCAAGACTCTTTTGCAAAACCTTGCATTATAGTTGATTTGCTACAAGTGCAATCAAGAACAAAACGTGGTACTTCCCACACTTTTCTGCCACCTCCTCAGACCGCACCACGCATCCTGTTTCATCTTAGCCCTTCATTCATTTGCCATTGATTTGTATGCATGTATTAGAAAGATTATGTTCATACAGACAGCTTGTGAACCTTTCAGGGAACACATTAACAGGCGTGAATAAAACATGCATAAATTTGGATGCCTGAGGTCTCTACAGATGATTTAAACTCACCAGGATCCACAATGTCCTGACTGATTTTCAGGCACATTCTTGGGTGAAGAATCACAGTGTCAGGCTTGTCAATTTAATATGCAATGACAAATTGCATTCTTTTGATAAAGAAATTATCACCTCCCCCAATTCTTCTAAATTCTGTGTAATCTTACAGGAGCTCAAACATTTTTCCTGAAAAAAATAAAGGCAAGTCTTGTACATGCTAGCACTATTTCCTCACAATCATTGACAAGTTCCCATGATGAATCTATGGGAGTACAGCAAGGGGCATCCTCTATGGAATGACTACAGAGGAGTGTCCACATCCCCGCTAATAAAATAAAAATGTTTGTGAATCTCTAATATCAGGCAGTAAATTATGCAATGCTTAATTAGCTATCATATTTCTAAGACAGGAGATGTTCTAAGAAGAACTTGCCATACTAGGACATAGATCCACCACATTTTCTGTGACTTAATTCCAGAAGATAGGGCCTAAAGGTCAACTCCTGTGTTTTTGGAGACTATCTCATGTGCAGTTTTTGATAGGGATACAAGGAATATGTTTTGAGGAATCAAAGCCCCATGCTGTATTTTGCCTGTAACATCTCAGGGTTAGCTGTAATAGGATAATGGGAAAAAGATTTGTTACTAAAAGAGAATTCGATTGGATATAAGGAAAAAGGGTTTTAAAACAAGAGTAGTGAGGCACTGGAACAGATTGTCCAGAGAGGTGGTGGATGCCCCATCCCTTGGAGACATTCAAGGTCAGGCTGGACGGGGCTCAGAGAACCCTGATCTAACTGTAGATGTCCATGTTCATCGCAGGAGGTTGAACTAGATAACTTTTAATGGTTCCTTCCAAATCAAATGATGCTATGATTCTATGATTCCGTGATCTCATGCTTTGGAAAGGAACTTAAAGCTTCCAAAGCTGATGAGAAAACCTTTTTGTGAGATTGCTTACACTTACACACACCTTATAGTAGCTGGTTATTATAAAGTTTTTGTTACTCTAGATAGTCCAAATATTATCCGAATGTGGATTATTGTTTGCCAGAAGCCATTCAGTGACAGAAAAAGAAGTTTAGAGTATTCTTTTGTTTAAGATATAAATTGGAATGAATTCTTTGAGACAGTGAATTTCAGTTCTCTATCTGAAAGTCGCCTTCATCTTCAGCTTGTGAAGCTGAACGAAGTTAAAGCGTTGCCTTCTGGGTTGTGTAGTCTACATGATTTGCTCAAACACCACCAAAAGCCACAAGGCCAAGAACAATGGGCTGGACAGTGCATGCAGCCACAACTGCTATTCTAATCCACAAATTAGATCAGAAGGTATGTATTAAATGTGAGGGCTGTTCTGAAAGTAATGCCTTCTGTTTTATTATGCTGTCTCACAAAGTCAAAGGCGGATGTTGGTGGGATGGCTGTAGAGGTTGAACCTTCCTACCAATATTCCATTACATTTTGTTGCCATGTGACAGATGGTATCTGACACTGAAGTGTGGATGGAGCGAAGGTGCGTCACTGAATTCTCTGCATTCACTGACATTCATTGACATTTGCTCAGTGTTGATGGAAACCAAACAGTGGAAGTTAGCAAAATGAAAGTTGGACTGTATGGCAACATTTTCCGAGCAACAGTGTTGTCACAGCAGCTGTGAATCTGTGGGTCCCATCCTCTGGTGCAGATTTTTATGAGTGTAGCATGTAGCCTCTTGCTCATCGTTGGCAAAAATACATAAATAATCGTGGTGATTATGTTGAAAAATGCTGTTTTGTAGCTGAGAATTTGCTCAATCAGATAGTATTATTGTATTCTTTGTATCTGTATAATTTCCAGAGAAATAAATAGGAGGCATTAATTTCAGATGAACCTATGCACAATCAAAGCCAGCCACAGTTAAATTTTCTAAAAATCTCCAAAGAAAAATCTCCAAAGAAAAGGATGTGGGGAGTTAGAGTTAAGTCACCTACTTTATTTGGCATATGATATTCCAATGGATCAAGAGGAATTATATGAGAAAAATGCACAGAAGACATACTGTAGCTTGCTGCTCATTATCAAATTAGCACCTTTTGTATCATGTTTCAACCTCCTTTCAGGCTTCCCCTTATAATACATGTGATTAGAAGTGAATTAATAATAGGAATAAAGTGCCAGAGAGTCCATTTTTAGTGACTACTTTAAAACAAAAATGAAAAGAAGGTGCATTTAGAGTATCATTAATGAATACTTCATTGAGTGGAGGGAGGTATTCTATAGATTCAGAGCTCCATGCCCATGAAAACACAGAACAAGAACACATTTTCCAGACCTCTGCCTTCAATTGCATCTAAAAGTCCTTGTTCCTTGAACAAAAGAAGCCAGGGGGTGAGTGTTTTATGTTTCACTGTGTCTTCATCAACTTTCATCACTCAATATGCAAGAGGCACAGAAGTCAGTGGTGCCAAAGATCTGCTAGTTTCTTACTGGTCTAGCTGATAAGGTATTCTTTTTCCCAACTAAATTTATCCACTCATGAATATTCCCTTGCCTCACAACATACCATGTTAATGTGGTGCTTTTTCTCTGATGACTTTAAATTGTTTTAAAAAAAAAAAAGGTTTATTTTGCATCACCACACTAAAGGGAAGGTGCTCTGCAGAAGGCATAGACTTTGTTTAGTGGGTTAGTCTGAGTTGAGCCAGGAGTGTAATTCTTTTTTAAAGAGTGGAGGGCATCACTCTGTGACTTTTAATCCAGTCCTCTGTCCCGCAGACATACAAGACAAGTGCATGATGCAACATTTGCTAAAATCCTTCTCAGTCCTAAGAAGAGGATGAGTTATTTTGCTTCTTTACCAAAATTAATCCATCAGACAAAAATGATCTAGAGGACAGCAGACAGAGGGAATACAGTACTTACCGTCCCCGTGCTATTGTTTGAAAAGTATCAGGGACCATAGGGAATGGCACTTCTTGCTATAAATGAGTAAGCAGAATGTACCAGACAGAACAAAGTTATGAATGAAGAAACGTAAGCACAGTATGTGTGATTTGATTTCCACTGTGGCTTCAATTGAATGAATATATTTATTTTCCTCTTCTTTTCAAACTCTTTCCTCATCCATCATTTTTTAGCATACAAAGGGAGAGGAGGAAGAGAAATAAGTTTGTGGCGTCCTTCCCACGCAGAGCTTGGAAAAGAAAAAGCGTGAAAAAATAAATATGTGCTTGAATCATAGAATCATAGAATTGCTCAGGTTGGAAAAGACCTTCAAGATCATCAAGTCCAACTGCAACCTAACCATACTGCCCTAACTGTAACAACCCACCAGGAAATAATGTCCCTGAGAACCACATCCAAAGAGAGCAGGATAAGTAGATCTTCAGCTTCAGCAGATCTTCAGCTTAGTAGATCCCTGGTTTTAGCAGTGACGAAGGGGAGAAGCATTAGGATTTATGAGAAACATCAAGTGCACACAAACCGATCACAGTTAAAATCCATCTGCCCCTTGCAGACACACAGATGATACGTTTTTCTTTCATGTAGGCTGGTGACACTGCAAAGCGCTGCCCTGTTGCCCCAGACCCTCCTCCTTGGCTTTCAGCATCATTCCCAATGGGAAATCTGTGAAGAGAGCTAATGAGTAACAAGAGACAGGGATTTAGCTATTCTGTGGACAGCATGCACAAATAAGGATTCCTTTGTTTCACAGAAATAAGACAGTATATCTGTTAATGAGTAAGTTTTTTATTTTCTTTTTTTCTTTCTTTCTTTCTTTTTTTTTTTTTTTGCTTTGAGTGCCCTGTTTTCTTCCTAGTTAAAAACCACCTATCACTGCTAGGATATCAGTGTGCAGCATAAAAATGCCTGGCTTTCAACAAAGGTTGAATCCAAAAAAAAAAGGTGCCTGAACAGTGAACAGGCAAACTGGGCCTTCCAAACATCTAATTAAGACTAAGTTTGCATACTTATTTCAAGGTTGACTACCTTTGCCCATTCATTCAATATGGACCATATGCAAGTAACAGCAGGATATTAATCACAATGAAAGAGCACATTGTCACCCTACTTAGACTTGCTGAACTTGTTCTTTTTCCTAAATGTTTTATATTCGAGAGAAACTATTAAAACAGAAACAATTACTTTCAATTGCTCTTTTGCAGTGAAGATACAACATACATTTACTCTAACTTCATGGAAAATAAAGAAGCACAAAGGATTAGATAGTTTTCTGTTATCTCCTTGCCTAGCAATACCCTGCACTGTCTTTCAGATAATCATCTTCATTCCATGATCCCCAGAAACAAATTGAAGGTGCTTTTTATTTGGTCCCTCTCATTCTCCAGAATTCTTATTCCTTGAAAGAACATTCCCCTTCCCAATTCATCCAG
Source organism: Numida meleagris (assembly GCF_002078875.1). Taxonomy (NCBI): domain Eukaryota; kingdom Metazoa; phylum Chordata; class Aves; order Galliformes; family Numididae; genus Numida; species Numida meleagris. The sequence continues at coordinate 189,978,456 of NC_034409.1, read as the reverse complement.
TTCTTGTGTTTTAAAGAGCATGGAAAATACTTTGAGAAATGTTCTGGTTTAAAAATTTTTCTTATGCCCTTTGCTGTGGACTTACACAGAAGATAAAATCTCTTTTCCTTTGTTTTTCTTTTCTAGGCTTCACTGCTTGTTCTTTAATTACGCACACAGGGAACTTAACTTGATTGTCAATTCCAGACTATAGGATGTCAGACTAGAGAGAACAGCTTAAAGCAGAATTTTTCTACATGATAGTTTACATTTCCAGAAGACTTTTAAGACTTCTCTATTGAATTTCCCATTATAAACAGTAGTCTTCATATGTGCAAATAGAAAAAGAAAGCACACATGACTACATACAATAACTGTGCAAATGCAAACCAAATTGTTACCATAAGCACGGCATTTATATAATGCAAATGAAAGTCTGCCTTGAAAAAAAAAAAAAACATTTAAAAATAAAAGAAGAAAAAAATGAATTTCAATTTGAAAATAAATAGATGCAAAAATACAAAGAAACAAAGATATTTCACTGAAACCTGTTCTCACATCACTGTGAATACTAAATATTTTCTGAATCTTTCTGCAATCTTCCCCACATATAGCAATGAAAGAGAAAACATTCTTTTCACTTCTTCGTTCCACTTCCTAAGCTTCTTCCCCAAACCTGTGAAAAGAGAGACAAAAACTACTTCTGCTTTCCACTTGCACGCCTTGTGAGTACGGTGCTGGGTCCATAAAACAATTCTCTGTTCAAGCACTTAACAAAACTGCAGTGGGAGGTGGGCACGGCTCCTAGAACTGATTTTTTGGTGCTGGAAATTGAGGAGGAGGCTGTTGTAAGGCTACATGTACCTCCAAACCTCTGACAGCTAACTTGGCATCATTCCTTTGAAAAACTCCTTTGCCTCTAGGGAAAGAAGGGCTATAGTATGGCTCCTTTCCATTAGGAGATCATCTCCAAGATGAGTTCTGGATGTACCTTGTTATTTACGTCCCCAGACATGAAAGTTTGTCAAAGGGTACCCAAGGAACAGAGCAAAACAAAGCAAAACTTCAGTGACCCAGAAAGTACTCTGTTGGTGTTTTTTTTCTTCTTCTTCTTTCTCAGTGACAAGAAGTAAAAAGAAAAAGTGAAAGACCTCATTTTCCTGGCATTACAGATAGAGGTGGTAGCCTGTACCTACTCCTCAGTCCGTTCCTCATTTCCTATGCACCTCAGCAGCCCTGGCCTCTACATGTTGAGTCTCACTACTCTTCCTAGTCTTTTATGTACAAACTCTATTTTACAGAGGCAATGAGATTCCCTAGGCAGCTCATTTCAAGGAATTACTGCATTTTTTTTCAAGCAGTTAGTCACTTGGTCTTCAAGGTCTAGCTTTGTGCCTTGTGAGGACACATCATCCCTCTCAGTAAATGCTGGGAATACAGTGCCACATCCTGGCACTTGCACGCTGAAGAGTAGAATCTCTGAGGCTCCTCTGCTCACCAGCGTTCTCAGATCTGCAATGTTCAGACCCTCCCCACTGTTTTCGGATCCCCCTCCATCTCCACGCGTTTTCTTCATAGCTGTCTTTCTGACACTTTCCCTTTCCAACTTCTGTATGTGCTGAGCAAATTTTACTTCTTGTTTTTTTCCCCTCCTCTTTTTTTACTATTGTCTTGCTTCTTCCCTCAGCTCCTGCAGCTCATTAAGGACATAATTTTCCCATCCCAGAGATCTACTAATCTGTTCCTCACTTCTGGAAGCACTTCCTCTACCTTCTTTTCTTTGGACCAGTTGTCTATTTTTCTACTCTTTCATTTCCCCAATGCTCCTACATTAATTATTCCTTCTTCTTTTCTCCCCACCAGTATCCCGCTCTCTAGAACCTTTCAGAATTCATGCTGGGGATTTGATAGGTAATTATTCTTTGCTGAGCAGGCAGACAAAGTGGAAGCAGCCTGAATGAGCAGCCATTTGGGAAGTCCTGATGTCAAACCATGAGACAACTGCATGACTCATTTAGGCAAATCACACAGGAGATGCTTTCTAATGAGATGATGCGATCCTCAGCTGGTGTAAAAATGCATCATTTCTTTCAGAAGATAGTCCAGTCAAGGACCTGCCACTCTAGGATCAGTCTCTGAGATGGAAATGCTGAATGTAACTAAAAAGTCAACATCAGCCCACGTATTTTCAATACGCCCTAGTTTGCTTTAGATGTAAAGAGGACTAAATTCTGACTACTGTAATACCAGGGAATTAAGCACTCCATTCGGAGAGCTATCTTTTTCCTTTTTTTTTTTTTTTTTCCCCAAAGATTATATGCAGCACTTAAACCTTCTTGCAAGATAATCAGACTTTTTGGTATTATAATTATTTACATTTAACTCTTATCTGAACTGAGGATGCAAACAGGAGCAGCTCTGCTGGCTCAGCAAGCTGAGGGCTGCTGTATATAGACTGTTTTGCACTCTAGGGATTGGAGTCTGATCTCCTTTCCACACAACCTATTTGGGTAGGAAAAAACACAGCCACTATAATGAGTAGTATCTTTATCTCCATGTGTCAGCTCAGAGGGAGAAAATTAAATGTGACCTTCCACTGCTGATGCGACACAAGCATGCATACATCGTGCAAACGTTTGCATCAATGGCTGCTGCTTGCAGCTCTCTGTTGTGCAATGCTTCTTAAGAAAAACACAAGCCTCAATGCCTTTTTTTTTTTTCTTTTTCTGTTTCAACATTATATTTGAGAGATTTTGGAAATGAGCTGAATATGGCAAGCACTTTGGGCTCTTCTACTGGGCCCAAACTGAATGAAACACCACACACTTCAGTGTTGCCTCTGGGTTTAAGATGTTTTGAAAGTGGTTTGGTAACTTGAAATGGATGATTCGCATCATGTGTTGTGAGACTGTTCTTCTCTATACCTCACACTGCCATACAATGGAAGTTTACAGATGGCTCAAGAACTTCACTATTTAAGCTAACAACAGTATTGATTCCTGGTCAGATTTAATCCGGGCATAAATCAGAAAACTCTTCTGAAGTCAAAGAATGTTTGTAGAAGCATTTAAGAAACTATGGTCTGAACCATTTGAAATTCAGAACTCAGGACAGCCCTCTACTCTGCCCGTATTTCCTTATTTCCTCATTTCAGCTCTGGGCTTGAGTGATGATTTTCCCCATGTAAGAAGCTCCTACAGAGCTACTACACAACACAAACTTTTTCTTCCTAACTTCTTCTAGTCCTTTTGGTCATTATTATATAATTGCTGAACTAATCCAAGGACTCTGTTTCACAAAACATCAATACTAGGACTGCCAAACAGTCTTCAAGAGATGGAATCACTCTTTGAAGAAACTGTGGCACATTTCTGCTGCTTGCAGATGTGCTAAAAAATATTAGGGCACAAAGACTGTGGAGACCAGTGATGGTCAGAGATCTGATAACCGGCTCAATGAAACTCTCTGTTCGATCATCTTTGAGATGTGAAAAAAGCACCTATGAATCTGAATCCCATTTCTCATTTGCTATAGAAGACACATAAGTAACTGCATTAGAGAGTATACTGCATTGTTTAGCATGGATGGATCAGTGTGGATAAAAACTAAATTTCCAGAGTATAGGAATTCACCACTCAATAATACCACTGATAGTGAGCATATAACTCCAGCGATGTCAGTGAAGACACACTATGCTATAACTGGACTAATGGGAATGAAAGCCCATCCCATGAGTAAAGATAAAAAGATATATAGTATTAAATAAAAACAGACAGTCAGAATAACTACCTCAGCCTTGGGTAATATGTTGGGTAATAGCCTTTACCATTAGTCTGACTCATGGGAAATTTTACACAGAGAGGAGAGGCTAAATTTTGTGTGGAAGAATCAATTCTTGGGACAAAGCAAAATGACAAAGATAAAAGCAATGATAAATACGGCTGAAGGTATCAGAGAGAATCAATTGCTTTTCAGATTAACAATCCCCCTTTTTAAATTGCCAGTGACACTCTGTTTTCAAAAATAAGGTATTTCTAAAATTAATAAATTAGAAATTTTGGGTCCCAATTTGTGAGAAATCCCCTTAGAAATGGCAGAAACTTTTGAACCACTTTTCATTACTTCTCCACTTCCCAAGAGCTTTGGGAATTATCTGTTAAAGAAGGAATGTAGAAAAACGAAATGAATGTCTCTAAGCACACAAAGTTGGCCCCACGTCAACAAATCCTGGAGTATGATAAGGAAAGCTTTGTGAAAAGAGTAGGTATTTTATGATGCCACAATGATTGGTCCAGTAATCAATTGCCAGAGGTTTCAGGCTGCAATGAAAGCTATTGCTTGCCAAACCAAACACTGAAAAAAAGATGCTTGAATGTTGCTGCACTTGTTAGTCATCATTACCTGTAGTCATATCCATGAATGAAAGGTCTGCTAAGCTTTGCAGAGCCCAGCAATTTTGTGGAAGTTAAATAATATGGTCCCATAAGACTGACTTTGCTGCTGTCACTTCAGTTACCCAAAGAGCCCATTAATTCCTATATATACAAAACCCTTGTCCCATTCTCTCCTCTGACAGAAGAGAAAACACTGCTAATCTCTGCAACATTCGGGAGGACTGAAATACGGATAGCTGGAAATGCAAACTGTACAAAATATTCCTTTTTCTATGTTTCTGTCTTTCAGGGTTTGCTTTTCTTCCTTTATGAAAAGTCATAAGATAAAGTCATCGAGGGCCAAATGGATCCAAATTCATTTATACAGTCAACAAACTATCTTCCCATTTCATACAGCCTCCTTATGAAGTGACTTTGACTAACTCTTCTTTCCTAGGATTTCTTTTGCAGTGTCATAACTTGGTTTCAAAAGGCAAGGCCAACAAAGAACAAGGATCTCGCAAAATCACAGAGCGGCTGAGACTGGAGGCATCTCTGGCCCAATCCTGCTCCAGCGAGGGACACCCAGAGCAGGGTGCCCAGCACCATATTCAGGGGCATTTGGAGATTTCCATGGAGAAGACTTCAGATCCTCTCTGGGTACAGAAGTGAGTCCTGGCCCTAGGCACCACTGAAAAGACCCTGGCTCTATCCTCTTTGCACTGTCCCTTATGGTATTTATATACATTGATATTTACATATTTATATATATTGACATTTCATATACCCAGGTTTGCATCAGTTTTAAACAGTTTGAGCTAGTGAAACCCTTTGGTGGATCATGCTTTTTCAATTTAATTCATACCTTTTCAATTTAATGCTGACTTATTCTGCTTGCAGTCTGAGGTAATGAATAAATGAGCAAATCCAATGGTTTTAAGAAGTCAGCAACCAATTCCACCTCCAGACCTGTCCACGTGTTTGCTCACAGCTATTCCCAAGTGCTTATTTTTCAGTGACCCATGTTTTAACTTTGATGTGATCATAAAGAGTTACACTAAGAAATGCTGAGATGATAGAAGTGATGCAAGATGTAGATCAGAGGCTCAGCTTCTGTTTCAATAAGATTAAAGAAGGAAAAGAACGTTGTTTCCCTCTTTCCTTGTTTCTTTCCTTATTTTTATTTATTTATTTTTTTTGTAATAAGATCAATGAATTTGTTGGCTTGTTCCTCTTAAAACATATCTCTGAATAATGTGAAGGTAGCATTGCAGGCTGGGCCAAGTCAGAAAACTAAGAGGAGACTTGAAGATACAGAAAAACATAACTAGTGCATAAATAGGATCCAACTGCTCTTACTGAGATTTGTCTAAATTAGCAACAGATAACAAATTTCATATTAAAAACACACCACGAGTTCATATCTATGTTTTGTTTCATATCTACGATTTGTTTCACTTTTGGATCTGTTCATAAATTTCAGTTTCATCTAGGTCCAGGGGAGAACACTTTGATCTCTGCTGCCTCGCATTCTCTCACATTTGGGTATATAAAGGGATGTAAGCTGCTATGAAATTATAAGTCATTTGAATGTATTTTGTCCAGGCGCAGATTAGTACAAAAGGTGAAGAATGGCAAACATTCCAGATGATTATAAGAAAACCTGCTATCTTACATGTTTATTATATTCTGATTTAGGACATGTAAGTACCTCTCAACAAGCTCTTGACAGAAAAAAAAAATAAACTACAAATAATCTGAATAGTTTTAGAAATTAAATCTCATCTCGGGAAATACACTTGTCTCTATTTCAGTAACATACATGGGACAATAAGACTACTGTTATCCTCATAGCAGACTGTAAGAAAGAAGTGCTTGTTGTCAAAATATATGTATATCGTGTGCACAGAAATTATACAGATAAGAGGGACCACTAGCCAAACCCTTTGCTTAGCACAGGGTAAATGATTTATCTGAGTTAATTCCAACTTGAACAACAGCATATATTAAAAATGTCACAAAGCAAAAACAATTCAATGTCCAGAGAATGACTATATTCCTCCTCACGTTGTTCCCTTCACAGTAAATAATATGTAGCTTGCTTCAGGTCTTTTTTTCTAGTTTCAGCTTCCTGACATTTCTTAGTGACACATCGTTGTCACATACATTCAGAAGAACCCTCCATCAATAAATTTCTCTTGCCTCTGTAGGTAGCCAAAATGTTTACATCTGTCCTGAACTTGCTCCTAGAGGAATTGAACAATTGGAGATTCCCCTGTTGTACACTGTACGATATGTTACCAACCATTTAATCATTCTCAGACATGTTTTCTAAATTTTTTCTAGTTTATCAACCTTCCTTTTCTGCCATGGGTACCAATCTAAAAAAGCATTTCAATGGTAGTTAACTCGTGACAAACACTGAGGTGCTTTCACTATGCCTGCATGAGACTCCTCAGTTTGTGCAAAGGTTCACATTAGCCCTTTGTCCACTGTATTAAACTAAGAGTTCCTTTTTTTTTGCTGATTATTCATTATTCCAGGGAAGTATTTTGCGGTCTCTTAGTGCCTGGATTGAGTATCCCCAATGACAAGTAGGCCTTGTTCTGTCTCCTCTTTGATATACGAGTTTATGTTTCACTACATTAAAGAAGATATTGCTTGTCTGTATGTTGCTCACCAAGATACTTATATCCCTATCAGTATCTCCTAATCTTTCATTACCAACTCCCCCAGCTACATCTACAAACTACTGGCCATATTTTTTTTTTGTCCTGGGTCACCGATAAACATGGGAAACAACATAAGTCTAGGATATGCTGTTGTGAAAAGTTAGTTGGAAGAACACATAAGAAAGTAAAAAAGAAAAATTAAAAAAATTGTAACATCTTCTAAAAAGAGCTTACACACAGAAGAATGATTCTTTCTGTGAATAAAACTTTCTTCAGAAATAACCTTTCCAATACAGATAAAGGTTAGTTCTATGTTGCTACATCTAACATACTTTGTGAAGAATAAAAAAAAACCTCTTGAATTACAGTGTTGGGGTTATTAAAGAGTCACCTGACACCTGCAGATGACTAATAACACCAATAAGGAAATCATTGAATACTTACTCATCTCACAGAGCAATCTTTAACATCCAAGTTTTCTTTCCTACAGTTTGACTACTAAAGCAGTTTTCCTGTCAATACAAGTCTTTACCAATACTGGATACTAGGACAACGCTAAAAACTACACTCACTATTGTAAAACATTTTCTCTGGAGTTTACCTTTTCTGTTATCCTTTCCTACACTCTCAGCGTCCTCCTGCAAAATACTGTTTGGCAGTTTTTATGTCTTTATCTCTGTCTTTCAGTCACTGTTTCTCAAGTGGGAAATAATATGCCTCGGAGTTATTAAGAATCGTATGGAACTTTTTGAAAAAGTAGTTGGGGGTGTGAAGAATACAAGCCAAGGACATCCTGATACCTTTCTATCTAGATATTAGCTGCCCTATCAATCATAAAGCATTTCTAATTAGGACCATCAAGAGATGTAGCCAATAACAAGAAATGACAGCTATTCCAATTTTGCCCCCCAAACACTCTCAAAACCTAGAATTTGACAAAAATTTCCTTCCAGACTATCACTGACTTATTCTGCAAGTAAGAAAAAACTACATCATACAATCCTACCTACCTGACCTGCATTAATGTTGAGAATATAAACTGACCTGAATTGCTGGTAAGAACCTAATTAGCATGACTACAGTGTGAGCAGTCCCTCCAATGTAATCATTTATTAGCTAGAAATCCCTGGGTCTTGGCCAAAGCAAGCTTCTTGCCAAGGAGATCTCAAGAAGAAAGAAACATAACCCACAGGGTTTTCTGAATCTTAGCACAATGAGTTTTGACAAGGAACTTTCCCTCATCACAACCAACCCAAATTAAGCAGGAGGAGAAAGGGGATTTGACACCTGTTGGGCTGTGGTTGTTACCTCGTGGTCCTATTAGCAATCAGCTCTCGGGTGACCACAAGGCAGGTAGTACTCTCCATCAGTAGCTCCTGAATTGTCGCTTACCAAAGAAGTTGCATCTGCTTTGGATTCATTCACGAAATGGATGCTTTAACTGTACAGATTCTGAAAAATATTTTGTCATGTTTGCCTAAGGGTTTTTTCCCAATCTGTCTTCATCATATTTCTCAGCCCAGCTTGTAAAGAAGAATGGAGGCTTCTTGTGTCAATATTTTAAAAAAATATGTATTTTTCTGCTCCTTTCTTCTTCTCTAGGAGGCTCACCAAAAGGATATTTAAACTAACAATGATTGCTATGAGCAGGGTTTGAAAACATTTGAGCTTTATCAGCTTATTTTGCTGTCCTCCCTTCCTCTTTTCTCCCTCTGTTTCAATCTGAAGAGCTGGTCTTTTCACAAGAATGAATCCGAATCATCCTGGGTGACCCCTTTATACGTTATCTCTCTGATTTGTGTGGCTTTAGTACATCAGTTAGTCCAACTAATCTGAAGGTAAACAAAACTTACAGACTTGGGGAGGCTTTTTTGACCTCCCATTCGCAAACTCCCAACACCCTCATTCAGAGAGACAAAAAGAAGCCTAAGCATAAGTGGTACTTGACCAAGCAGTTAAGATAAGGCTGTTTTTGATTTTGTCCCTCACAAGGTTCTTTTGTCCAACAGTGAGGACAAATTAAGGTAACAAAGGCTACTTGCTTTCACCTAGAACTGCAGATTTTTCTTCTCTATTTGCGCTCTAATGAGGCTACTTCATTTGGCTTTTTCTGTCTCCACTCCAATATTCCTGTGCAGAAAACATTGAATCACCTCAGATAACAGCAAGGTGGAAAATTAACTGTATGGTTGCCAACTATCAACATCCTATGTGAACAGGCTATGTTAAAACTGTATGACAGAGAAAATACCAGCATTCTATTAATGCTCTGTCTGAGCTGGTTTTGAATAATTATTATTTTTCCAAGACCACAGTTGGAATGAGAAAGTGGAAAATTCAATAGCTAAGGACATGAGCATGGGTGTGACTTTGCACCCAAATTTTGCTTTCTCTGCAATAATCCCTTTCTGATGAATATGGGATCTGTAGAAAGGGAATATGCATATTTTTTCAGAGTATCTTGGGATTCAGCTCTTTTGATGCAACACAGAACTCAGCTTATTTCTAAATCTGACATGCAATTATTAGCTGAAACATGCAGAGTTGGAAATGCATCTGTACTGACCACAGTGTATTACAGACAGTGCTGGATTCTGAGAGCTCCTGACAGTTAAATGTCTAATCTTTTCAAAGTGGAAGTAACAATTCTCTGCCTAACACAGAACAATGAATTTGTAATTGAGAAGATCTGACAAATTTAGGAAGGATTTTGTGCATGTGTTTGAGGAAACTGACATTTTTACAGCCTTGCCTGGAATCATCTTCTAGGGTAACACTGAAGAGATCAAAGAAAACATATGTAGGAACCTAATAAAACCAAATGCCCCAAAAGACAGGTCGACTAGCTTTCTTCTTTCCAGCTTGACTGCAAATGTGATTCCCACTCAATAATTTTGTGTAAAGAATGATGGACTGAATTTCTCTAGCCTAGAATGAGCGCTGCCAGGACACTGAAGTGATATATTAAAGGAAGGGAGGATGGGAGATGTAAAGCTGCCAGAATACTTAAGCGATTTGGCAAAGAGGAAGTAGCTTGGAAGTTATTATAAAACTTCTTCTACAGACAGATAAATTAAGAGACAAAAATGCAAACAACTTGTCCTGAGTCATAAAACAGAGCTGCAGTCAGAAGTTCTGATGTCCTCTCCTTTAACCCACTTACTGATGTAAGTTATTAATGTGTAACTACAACTGCATATAGTTTAATCAAGACTTTCAAAACTGTATTATATGTATGCTTCAAATTTAAGGTCCACCCAGCATGAAAGCACAAGGAGCTGGAAAAGGAGGGCTGTGATGAAGCAGCAGGAAAGAGTTATCTTTATCATAGTCAAGAAGTTGGGACAGGAAAGGGATCAGTTAAAACTTGCCCAGTGGGACACTATCTGCAGTCTAGAGGCTGTTCAGCTCCCACCCAAGCTGTCTAGCACATATGCTGTACAAACAAGTGCCAGCTAATGGAGCGTGCCCTCGTGCTCAAGGAGAGAGCTAAGTGCATCATGCTACATGTCCCAGCATGATATGGCTCTGGGCAGCCATGGACAGACTACACAGACTGCCCATCAGGTGTTAACTTTCAATATCAATCTGTCATTCTTCCTTGTTTTCCCTTAGAGGTGGTCCCTCGGGCCAAGGATAGCACTGTTGTCATTCCAAAATGATACTTCCTTGAGTTTTCTCACTTATTAAAGAAAGGACAATGTCTACTCTATGTTTGCAGTCTTTCTGAATAGGATCACAGCTGTATTAAAGTTGATGATGATCTTTCTTTCTTTTTCCTTTTTTTCGCCTAAAATAGCTTCTTCCAAGAAATATACACCAGAGGCACAGGGTTAAATTCAGAGATGAACAGCATTAAGCTTCCCTTACTCGGCGTCACAACTGTAGGAGTCTCACAGTGAGTTCCCTAGTCAGACAGGAATTACTGGAGCTGGGCCACCTCCACCAATCCAAAGAAGCCTATCATGCAAAATATCATTTGTGGCAATTATGCTGAAGTTCCAGGATGAGTTCCGTGAAATCTCAAAGGTGAAACAATCTTGCAAAGAGGTAGAACTGTTCTGAAAACACCATGTGACAATAAGTGTGGCTAGAAAATGAAATGCCTCCCTTCCTCCTGTTCTGGCAGAGAAGTGGTTATTGGCCATTTTTGGTGAAAAAAAAACATTTAAAAGTATAAAATTGGAAGTTTAATTATATTTGGTATGTGTTACTGGCAGAGCCTCATGAAATGATCAACAGTTATCTTTCTCATCCATCAAGCGCTTGGGGATCACACAAGGACAGGGTGTAGGAATATGAAATACAAAGTGCCAAAAACATAAAATGTGTTGTTTCTCTTGTAGCCTTCTTCATTTTTTACCATATTTGCCACGCACATCATTCAAATTGAAGTGTATTTTTTTTTTCAGCATAGCTACTTTCCTATTTATCTGGAAACAATCAACCCAAGAAAAATATTTTCAACATCAAACTCACTATAGGAAGGCACAAGTTGTTCACTACACAGTGGAGTTTCTTTTCAAACTAAGAAAAAAATTAATGCATTCAGATTTAACTTGAGCACTTGATTAACCCAAAATGAATCAAACAATGCTGCTCATTGACATGCAAAACCATCTTTATTCTATTCCTACTCATAAAACTTCGTATGCAATGGCACAACTGTGCCAAAACACTCAGACAACAAAAACCAGCTTAATTTCAGAGATTTACACATGTTTCTGAAAGACTGAGATATTCCATGCCTACAACCAAACTTTAATTAGAACTAAAATTGCAATACAATGTATCCCATCAAAGAAGGCATGCAATTTATATCTGCATATTTAACTCTTCAGTCGTCAGGTGCTCTATGCGTCAGGATCACCCTGTTTAGTGAGGAAATTGATCGCTCAGTGCTTAAAGCACAGCTGGAGGGAGATGCACAATATGCCATGCTGTAAATGCCACTGGAAAGATGTGCAGCTCCCAAACAGAGGATCGTGGATACAACTTGCATGCTTATCTATTTATTTTCCAATTATTTCTCTTTGTGATACTCATCCTATTTGTGAAAGACAAACAGTAAAAAGCCCAATACTACAAACACATGTGGACACTCCTATGCAGAAACTCATTACTTTAAGGAAGGGCCAAGATTTCTATGAGTGTCTCCACAGGACTAAGCATTCTGTATTTGTATATACAGCTCATCAGAGCAGTTTTTGAATTTGCTGTTTATTACAGAAAGGTAGTTTAGTGAGCTAGCCTGAATTCTGAGAGGGCTGTAACTTAATCACTTGACATGCACAATTTTAGTTAACAGCAGGGATTGCAGTTTGAATGCTAGTAGTTGATCAAACAGACTGACCCTCATAACTGAAACACAACTCTCCCTGCCATCAACTTCCAAAGCTGGATGTCTGAGAAGAGGGAGAATGTAATGGAATTGTCCCTTACCACTGCGCAGTCCATGGGCTGAACAAGCTTGAACAGAAAGTTGGTGCTTGCCAGCCACTTGGGAACTGAGCTTTGTCCCGATTTTATTGAAGACCCTTCTCACATAGAAGCAATAAGGAGATCCTTTATCTTCCAGGTTTGGAGTCTGAAGGTACAGCTGTCACCAGTTACCCTCTCTCAAAGCTCTCTCTTCAAGTGCACATTTAGCTGGGTTGAATCAGGGTTTCAATATACACAGACATGGGAAAGTATGTCCCACTCAGTGGAGAAGTGACTAACCACTTGCTGCACCATATAATGAGGGAGATATAGCAGATATTTTGACCCCAAAGCCAACTTCCACTAGCTATGTTAGAGATGAAATTAGCACTATTTAGTTTAAGGATCTCAAGATTATGCCAGCTAGTACCAGTTAGAAAACAACATGATGCTTTGAAAACAAAATTCTGTCTTCTGTTTTCAGGGACAGAATAATCCAATGGCAATTCCACAAAGATAAAAATTAAATGCTCTGACACCTTAAAAGAGCTATTTTCAAGGGTCACATACATTGTTAATGGAAAGCTGGAAGAACAGCAAGGAGAAATCTGTGAAATATCCAATATCTCAGAACAACAAACAGGTTATAGACAACAGTGCACGAGGCATGATCCTAATCTATAGGTTTCTTTTCAAAGCTGGAGGTCTACTTGCAGATATTCAGTAAAAGCCCACACATTAATTACAAAGGGAAAAAGATAAGAGTTCAATTCACTTAGTTCTTTTGTTCCAGGCATTTCATGGCTGTCAGTCTGAAATTTTGAAAGAGGCCAACAAGAAGATAACCCTATAAGCACTATAATATGAGACTTAAGAAAAAAAAAGGCAGGGAAAAAAAAGGTATACTTCCCCCACATATGGTTCTAACAGATGTGGTTTTAAATTACCGTTGGGACATAATAATGCTTTTTGAATGGACTGAATGTTAAATAGTTGGCTCCTCCTATGTGACAGACATTAGCGCTCCGCGGTTTAAGCAGAACACTCCCCGTTTATGTCTTAGCTGGCATGTACTTCATTTTCAGCCCATGCTGGTCAGTATGATTTAATACCTTGGCCTGATGTCCCTCTAACCAGCTACAGAAAGGATAAAATAGGATTAAAAAAATGAAACAAAACAAAAACAGGCAACCCCCTGCAAGAGCAGACAATACCAGGCTGTCTGCATTGTTTCATACACAACTCCTGCAGCCCTGCGATGGAAACTCACTGGAGAGGACAGCTGAGGAAGGAAAATGTTAAATAATTCAAAGCTGCTAACATCAAGTCTGATGTAGGTATAAAAATAGTTGCAAAACACCACTCTACATGTTTTTATTATGGGAACTTTGACTTGGAAACATTAAAAATCCCCCCAAACCATCACCCTCCCAGCCTCGCACACTCAATTAGTCCGGCATTCAAAATGACATCAATTTCCAAACAAGCCTTCAGTTTTCATGGCCATTTCATGTTTCTGCACTAAGGGAACCTGCACTGCTCCACAGCAGGAGTTAAAAAGTCTGATCCAGAGCCCATTAAAACCAACAGGAGACTTTGAATTAACAGTAATGATCCTTGGATCTGGCCTTAGTTTAGGTTAAAGTGCCTCAGTGTTTTGGGATTCGAGAGAAATTGGGTATGATCAGTTTTTGTAATCTCTAAAAATCTTTGTCGCTGAGAATGTCCACTTCAAATACTCAGTCTGCAAGAGCACTGCACATTTTATAAAAAGACCTTCATGAAATATTTAAGGAAACATGATGCAAGGCCAACTACCATATAGTCTCTGTGATGACTGTAAAGTTAACTCAAGGTATTTTCATTTGAACAGAGGGAGGGAGAGAGAAACAGTCCTGAGGACTGATGGATGAGTCAAAGAATCACAGAACTGTAGGGGTTGGAAGGGACATCTGAAGATATCAAGTTCAACCCCCCAGATATGAACAAATACCAACCCCCAAATGAAGAACTTGTGCGTATTCACAAAGACACACTCATTTGACCGACACCTTTTCTGGGTTTGGATGTGAGGAAAGGAAAAAACAGCTGGCAAGTAAAGACTATCCTGATTTTTTTTTTAACTACTATTGCAGGCACAGCAGAAATGTTATGTAATTTTAAGTCCTCCATGCTCTGAGAGGAGAAAAAAAAATCCAGCAGTCTTCACTGCACAGAGGACAGCATCGTTTGCCACAATGTAAACAGCTCTAGCACTAAGAGAGCTGGCACAGGACCCTCCATGCTTGTTCTTCCTGCATTTCCTTCCCTCCAATGCCATCTCCCCAAATTACTCACTTTTCCTCAATACTATCAGCTTTTATTTCCCCTTCTTTCCTGCTACTATCTTCTCAGCTACACACTTGCTGCCTGGTAATCTCGGGAGAAGGCATGAGAAGCCAAAATAAATACATAAAATTCAACAAAATATAAATCATGAAGAAGTTATAAAATAATACAACACAAAGTGACGCAGGTGTAAACAGTGTTGCTCTCCAGTGGTGTTTGGCATAGAGAACCACAAGTGGATGAGATTTTACAGCATATGAGGGGTGCGCAGGGTTGAACGCAATGTTCTGTAGCTGCCGTATGAGTCATTTGTGTATTCCTCCAATCTGTGAAGAGTAACAGCAATAATGAGTTATGAAACCCCAGCCCTAAAGTAAGAACTGTTCAGGTGGACCCAAACACCCACCAACAAATAGCGCTATAAGTGACAGAGGTAGCTTTGCCTGCTCTCATTTTCTTCTGAGAGAAAAGCATAAACAGGAGGGTAATTAAAGTTTCCAAATGTTGGGGAAGGTCATAAAACTATTAGAAAGTGTCCAAAGGAAGGCTATAAAGATGGTGGACGGTCTGGAGGGCAAAAGGTGTGAGGAGTGTTTGAAGGCCCTGTGTTTGTTCGGCCCAGAGAAGAGGAGGATGAGGGGAGGACTCATGGCGGCCTGCAGCTCCTCATGGCGGCCTGCAGCTCCTCACAGGGCAGCAGAGGGGCTGTGCTGATCTCTGCACTCTGATGACAGAGACAGGGCCGAAGGGAACAGCATGGAGCTGCATCAGGGAAGGGTCGGGTGGGTGTGAGGAAAAGGTTCCTTGCCAGAGGGTGGTTGGGCTCCATTAGATGTTGTCAATGAGAAGCAGAAATACTTGAGCCACAGACAGCTTCACAGTCAGATGTCACAAACAGTCAGGCTGCTTGTTCTTACTTGATATTAAGTGTATTTTGTTGGTTATATTTTTATTCAGAATACCCCCCAGGACAAGAGTAAATGTCAAAATGAGAGCCTTTCACATTGCCAGGCTTTCTGATTTTCTCCCAGAGCTTCCAATCATTATACCAGCACCTCCTCTCACAGTACTGAGTAACGAGCTGGGTGATAAAAACATCAGACGAAACTCAGCATCAATAAAAGCAAAGTAATCCATAAAGGGAAATCCAATTCTAACAATACATACACAATGTGGGTCCTAAATTAGCTGTTACCACCCATGAAGAAGGCTGGGGAATCACTATGGAATGTGCTCTACAAATACTGGCCCTATGCTCATGTCAGTCACATATGAAAGAAAAATCTTGGAATATATTAGAAAAAATAATAGAAAACAAGAGGAAGAAAAATATCACGATGGTGCTATATAAGTTAATGATACGTTCCTGTCTTAATATCACATGCTTTTTTGGTCAATACGTCTCCATAATATGTAGTAGAGTAAACAAAGATAGAGAAAAGGGCAGAAAAGATGATGAGGAATATGGAAGGACCTCTCCAGGAGAGATGGAGTAGGGATTTTGAGCCTGGACAAGAGCAGCAAAAAGTGGGAGGAACAGAACTCTATTAAATCAGTATGCCTGTAATCAGAAAGTAAGAGTCATCTAATGAAATTATCCAATTGTGAGTTTAAAATATTTTCACTCAGTCCATGAACTTAACATTTGGAACTTTCTGTTACAGGATATTGTGGCCACCATAATTAAACATAAGGTTCAAAAGGAATTCAGCAAACTGATGGAGTACAACTCTTTCAATTCCTACTGAACAGGATTCAGTACTCTCAGTACTTCAGGACTCTCCCCCAGATTGAAGAGTACAATGAAAAAAGTCCACTCTGTATGTTAATATGAAGAAGTTTAGGTTTCAAATCAGTAAGATAAAGTTCTGTAACCAGTTGGTGACCAAGGAAAAATATCTTGGGTCACAGGAGTGGTCTGAAAACTCAGTATCTCCAAAAAACTTTATGTAGACCCTTCTTTCTCCCTTCTCCTCTCCAAGTGCTTCCACCATACTGACTCAGTGTAACTCACTAACTCAACAAAAAACAAATGCACCAAAGGAGAGAGCTAGTTTTCTGCTGGGATGATGAATCAAATCAGAAGATCAGGCATGTTCTGAAGGAGTGGAAGTACAGGAGGAGGAGAGGAGAGATGGAGAGCTGGATCCCCCTTCGCCTGTAGCAGTGGGTCCTGAGGTTGGCTCTGATGTGAAACTAATAGCTTTAAGAGTCACCTGTATTGATGCTAAGAACAGGCTGGAAATAAAGAACTCAAAAAGAATAAAATGATCTCTACTTCCAGTTTTGGGGCACTGTTTTTTTTCCTTTTTTTTTTTTTTGTCGGGGGGAGGAGGGGGAGTTATGATTTCAAATAACAGTTGCTGTTACAAGAGAACATTATTGATATTAAAGCAGAATTCTTCTTCCAGAAGGACTGTGAGCCCAAAGGTGGGATACATGGGAATTTGTGTGATCGTTCTGTCAGTGCAGCATCTCCTGAGATTTCTTTGTTTTTAATCTCATTCTACAAATCCTGCAGTGTTGTACTCCTTTGATGCAGCTTCGTGGGATTCTTATTAATTGTATTCGCTTTTGTTTCCAGGAAGCTTGTGATTTCATCATCTGCTAACATATGCTGAAATGCATGTGTCAGTTTTATAATAAATTCCCAATATATAAAAATATCTATAAAACACACAAACACAAAATTAGTTTGTAACAAAATCTCAAGTTATATGTTTATTAGGGAAAAGCAAAGTTGGTAGTGCTGTCAATTACAGGAAGAGCGAGGCAGTTTTAATAATAAAACAGCATTCACAGCTTCTCATAACTACACTAAGCAAATTGTTTGGGCTGAAAATTTCCATGCCAGCTGTCCGCCTCAGGCTGAAGTTTTTTGGAGAAATTCAGTCAAAACAGTTCAGCAGATTCTGAGAACAAGGCTAGGGAAAAATATGTTGTTTTACCCATGTTAAAAAAAATGCCTTCAGCCTTCTCTCTAAAATCTCCTCTGGGATATTCAGGACTTTAGAGGAAGGACTTCAAATTTGCCTGGGAGAGGACTATTTTTCTTTCAACAAATTTTATGGGAATCTGTGTCAACTTGGCCAAGTTTAGACATCTTTGACAAAACACTTCTGATACGTGCTCCTGGGTGCAGTTGTGCATGTTTGCCAGCTTCAATCACTTACATTTCCACCTGTGTGGGACTAAACAAGATGCTTTGTGCCTTGGGATGTGCCAGGTCTGCTTCCCACTACTAAAATTAAAATCAGAGACACTCTTCATGTTTGACATTCGCCATGTGGTCATCCCCAGCCAGAAGGAGCTAGATGAGTTTGGGACAGGAGACCTGGCATTTGGGGAATGTCACTGGGATTGCAGGATGGGGCTGGAAAAGGCAGCAAATGAGAGGAACAGATTGAGTGGTCTGGACCAGGAGGGATCTGTTTTGGGGAGCAGAGTACTCTGTGAAACCAAGCTATGACCATCTGTTAATTTAAGCCACTGACATGTATAAATACCAAAATGATATAACATGACAAAGCTACTCGTTTTTAGAAGACTTCTTTAAAAATGCATCCGACCAAAAAGAGACTAACAGATCAATAATAAGATTTAAAAGGCTATGCTGGACACCCAGCATGTAAGAAAAAAAACACACTGAAAGTTGCTGTAATGAAGTACTCTGTCTGCCTTCAGCATGATGCAGTCATTATTCACAGGATCGTGTTTTATCCAAACCAGCCTGGAGATGCAGCCGTGAGAACAGGGAGGAGAAGATGAGGTTTATGATCCCTGTCTCACCCACTGCAGAGCTGGAAGGTTTGTAGTGACTCAGCAGAGGATGGAGGAATGAGGGTGAATATATTTCAGATTAAGACAGACAAACGATGTCCTGAGACCACGGGCGATGTTGGGCAAGTAATTTCAACCCAAAATTTCGTAACTGTGTTGAAGCAAAGCATGTTGCAACCTCTGGATACGCATTTTGATAGCTTAGAGTCTGACCTGCTTACATGCCAGGTGCCCACAATAGCAATAAAAGTCTGCGTGGACTTTGCTTTACCACCATAAGTAACCTCTGGTTGTGGCTGTCTGCACGAGCAAATCCTGAGATCAGCTCTTGTGATTGCTCTGCTTTCTAGCACAGGAATCTGTGCCAATGCCAAAATGCTGATCACACCTTAAACCCGTCCGCACAAAGGGCAATCTAGAAATAGCAGCATTGTTTGTTCCAGGCTGACGGGATCTGTGCTGTACCAAGCCCAACCAACCAACACTTTGTGTATCAGCAAGCAGGAAGGACATTTTGGGAACTCTCATGGCCCACTGTTTTTTTTCTAACCACTTCTGGCAGCTACTTCTGAAGACTTTTTGACTAACCAGACTCTCCCTTTCTATTCTTCATTACATGAGGGGGTTGAAGATGAAGGTTTTCAGCATCCAAGGAAATAGAAGCAGTTCAAAAGTAGTCAGCTGGCAAAATACTGAAACTTTTCCATTATCAAATTTGGGATTGGGCCATTTAAGTCCAGGTGACCCGGAGGAAGACATGCTTTAGGACTTTGTGGCCCCTAGGACTTTGCTTTCCTGTGAATAGATCACATTTGAGGATACTCCTTCCTAGGAACTGAATCGTAGCATCTCTCTCTGTCCATACAGCATGATGCAGAAGGCCAAGCCTGATCTTATGCATGGACCCAACATTCCCCAAAGGCTGAAGCACAACACACAGCCCTAGATTCCAGGTTTTAAGGATTTAATCCTCATGTTTACTAACTTGGGATTATTTTGAAGACTGTATACAAACACAGGCAAGCAGTACATCTTCTACTCAGTTTTTAGAAAGCTACACTGAAAAATCACCTAAAACATAAAAAAAAAAAAGGCAATGAAACATCTCCTGCATCCATGTTTGCTCCTGCTGGCTTCGTGGCACACGTGCCACCAGTGCCATGGAGGTTCTTACAGCAGCGAAGCAAAACTCTGGGCTGCTGTGCTTTGCCTAGACTGTAGCAAACACGACTTTACTGAAACCTGAGGCAGTATCAGTGAAATCTAATTGAATCATCTCCATTTAAATGGACTGATAAAAGCTCCTCCACCTAAATGGACCAGAAACTCCTTACTTTTTCCCTCTTTTTTGTCTCTCTCCTTCTTTAAGAAAAACACAGATGTGTCACATCCTAGAAAACAAGTCTTACTTGGAATAGGAATAGGAAACCGAACTGCCAGCCGTGTTCCTTTTCATACAGCATTTTCCCCCTTTTGGTTGCCAGCACACTGGGAAGAACACAGATTTCCATGCCTGGTGCTTTTACAGGCATCTTTACATTAAAAAAAAAAAATCATCTCTGCTGACACTTAGCAGGACAATATACGATGAAGTTTGAATCCTCCTACAGGATAAATGGCTTTTTTCACAGCAATTTGACATAAAGGCATCTGTGTGTAAGACTCAGACTTCCTCAAAAATGTAAACTTTCTTTAGGAAATGTTTATCACTCCACACAGACGAACAAACATACCCTCCTACTCTGATTTCACCTCCACCTTTAAAGATTCTCCAGGAAGCCGACAAAAAAAAAAATTATATATATATACGTACACATATACATTACCAGGAAAATATTTTGGATATCAGCACAGTGTAGTAATCATAGAACAGAATCATAGAATCACAGAATATCCTGAGTTGGAAGGAACCCGTTGGGATCAGAGAGTCCAATTCCTGGCTCCACACAGCACCACCCAAAAATCAGACCACGTATCTGAGAGCAGTGTCCCAATGCTCCCTCAGCTCCAGCAGCTCGGGGCCGTGCCCCCTGCCCTGGGCAGCCTGTTCCATGCCCGCTGCCCTCTGGGGCAGAACCTTTTCCTGATATCCAACCTGACCTTCCTCTGTCCACAATAGTAATACATGTCCCACAGCCACACCACAGCATCACTCCTCAAGTTACGGTGATTAGTTAGAGAGAAAAAACAAATCTGTAAGATTATTTTCCTTTTTAATCTGATGGCAAAGAGAAATCTGATAAATTTATATTTAAAAAAATAAATAAGATTTTCTGAGTTTTGAACCACGCTGGTCAGGGACCCAAGAATACTCGAAATCACTGGCAAGTGGCGCACATTGCTGCCTCAGAGTGCCCGGCAATGCCAATCTGTCAGTTCAGTGCAGAAAGAGAATATTTCAGCTTTTAGTTAAAATAAGCTATGCTGATGGATCTCGTGGCAGGGCAGGTAGCAGCCAGACTTTAAATGCGAATTGACATGGATTTACAGAGTTTCATCTCTTTGAATCGAATCCGAGAGTGAGAGTTTCAAGCTGCTTCACTTTTTGATATGGCAATTGCACATTTTTTAAGAGTTTGCTTTAAAAAGAAAGAAACAGAGTCTCGAGTGCCTATGGAGATAAGATAAAAAGTGAGAGCGCCGTTAAAGAATATATCAAATGAGCAAGTTTTTGTTTATTCATTTTTTTTTACAATCTTCTTGTTTTTCCCCGGTAAATTTTTTAAAATACCCTTGATTTGAAACCTTAACGTGAAATCACTTATGTCATGCAACATTCATCCTGCCAGATCTCCCTCATCACGCTATTACCGCAATATTTGTAACTTTTGATCTGGAAACATCAAGTTATGTAAGATCACACATCTCCTTCTTGCAAGGAGGTGATTCTGTCAGAAAATGAAGCAGCGAAGCGGTAACTTGAACAGAACTAGAGATGACTTTCCCAAGGAAAAGGGTCGTGTTGCTTAAGCATCTCGGCTATTTTAAAGCGCAAGAGCTCTTTTTACTCCTGAGCGGAGAAATGTTGAACTACCAGGTGAAAAATAATCAGAGCGCGCTCTTAATTGGGATATTGTACTTGTTGTAGAGGGAATGAAATCACATTTTAGTTATTATGCACCCCAGGAAGCCAATCAAATCAAACAAAAGCAAAACAACAAAAAAAAAATAACAAAAATCCACTGCTCACTTTATAAAACAAAAGGGAACATTTTCTCTTGCCAGCCTACTATCTGCTCTCCAAAACAAAAGGAAAGTATTGAATTTAAATGAGTCAAGAATTAAGCGATGAGGGCTTCAAATCCCCACTTTTCTCCGCATGCATCTCTCCTTCCCCAGACCCACGGAAACCCTTTTTCTATCCATGTAGCACAATAAATCACCCAAGGAGGATCTCCTCTCCCTCCTCAACCAAAACCAGGTGAGCAGTTTCACTCTTTTCTTGCCATGATTATTTTTTCCCCGCTTTCCCATCCTTTAAAATCAGAGAAGACTTTTTTTTTTTCCTAGATAAGCCTTTCTAATCCAACTCCTCTTGCTAATAAAAAAGGGAAACGATGAAGTTTGCTTGTGCACCTCACTCACCCCTTTTCCCTGCCAAAATACAGCCTGAGAACCGCTTTCCAAAGACACACACACCCTCTTTCTCCACCTCAACATAAAATCTGCCCTCAGGTCCCACCCACAAAGGATGGATAAATCTCAGGTTACCCCTTGTATGGAGATGTACCCATGCACGCACGTGTGTAGGGAAGGGAGGGTGAGGCACAGAGGCAGAACTCCCTGCAGAAACAGAATGTATCTTAGTTCAGTGGCAGTAACTCCCAATGTGAGGTTTTTTTTGTTTTTGGTTTTGGTTTTTTGGGGGGGGAGGTAAGAGTAAAATTGAAACAGCTTTTGTGCAGAGGTCCCTCCTCTCCTTTCCCTGCCACGGCTGCGGGTGCAGAGCCTACACAGGGTGATCCTGTGCTGATGTCTGTGGGATACAAGACCCGGGTAACATCTCACGTGGACCTCATGCTCCCCTCCCTGTCCTAGACCTGACCATAATCTCCCAGCTCACATGCTATCCCGGGGGTCATATTTATAAGGGATCTTAGCAGCGGGGAATCCTCTTGGCCATGAAACAACCCACAGCAGCAAGGACTGATCCAGCAGCACGGAAGCTGGGAACTGAAGAGGGAAGGGCAGCTCACCATGGCCACAACAAATTCCTACAGCCTCGTACCGCAGGCAGAGCCTGCCCTGAAGGCTCACCTCGCTGCAGAACAGTGCAACAGAGAGATGCCTTGTCCTTCCTTTATGGCTCAAGAAACCTGCCACACACACACACAAATATACAGCACTACTCCCTGTTTTTTCCACCCAAGCCCATGAAAGTGCTACAGGCTGAGAGACCAAGTGGGAGGTGCCAGGCTCAGAAGAGACCAATGAAATAAATTAAATACAAGGCAGTGGCTCAGCCTCCCCCAGCGAGGCAGGAGGGATACGTGCGGGCTCCGATGGCTGATCCCTGCCCTGGGCTTCTCCCTGCCAGACCCTGCTGGCACGAGTGCATGACGGCATGGTAAATCTCGGGTATTGCAGGCACACACGGTGCACATGTTGGGAGTAGAGGGGAGGGGCCACCCTACAAGCGAACAATTTTATTGGGGTCAGCGAGTCTGAAAGAAATGGAGTTGGGAGAGTTTGGGGTCTGCCAAGGTCCTCCACCCAAATTCGGGGCTCTCGAGCAGAGAGCCCCATGCCACCAACTTGCCATGCTACAGCAGAAGTTACCTAGCAAGGCACGCAGCCAACTTCCAACTTGAAAGCTGTGCTCTCATTTCCTCATTTTCTGTCCCTCCCCTCACATGGGACATTGGTCAGAAAAAAAATAAATAAAACTAAAAATGCCACTATTCAAGGTGAAACTTCTCTGCAGAAAGTTAAGAATGAAGATTGGGGGGGGGGGTGGATGTGGTGAGATTATTTATGAATTTATTTTTTGCCTTTTAATCATGACGAATTGAACTTTCCTGGAAGAACCAGGAGTAAATGCGTTCAAGGCGCAGATAGGTCTTGTCTATGTAGGCAATAAGTATTTAGCAAGCTCTGTTTTGGCTGCCTGAAAATCATATTTCAAAGACAGAGGGTCCCATAAGGCAGGAAGACGGTGGCATAAATATGTATTTTTTTTTTTCTTAAATTATGCGCTTACATGGTTATAACTGCTGCAGATTTCTAAACGTGGTCATGGTGAGACAGAGTAAATACATGCTGCCTCCTACAAAGTGCTTTTCCATTTTTTAATTATTTTTTTAAAGGTTTAGCACACCTTCACTGCTACTTGTTCTGAAGTAAAACAACCCAGATATTGCAGAGCATTTTAAAAATAAAATAAGTCGAAAACGGGAAATAAATGCCCTTTGGTAGCCTCTTATTTTTCTGTTCTGCAGCCAAAATGTGTATTTCAGAATGCAAATTGCTACGAATATCAGCAAGAGTCTGAACCACTGCACCTCTCCCAGTTACTCTCGCCTCTTTTTTTTTTCCCACCACCAGACTGTTTGGGGGACCTCAATACTAGCAGGGCATGGCCAGAAGCAGAGCTTTCACATTCAATGCCTAAGACACAAGAATTGTCACCCAAGTTGCAGCCAAGCACATTCCTTCATAATTTGTGTTGAAGGCAAAGTCACCCCCCCTGGAAAATGGGAGACCCCTTCCTCATCCCCGACTCCAGCACAGATCCCAATGTAAACACACACACACACACACACACTCCCATAGCACAGTACCCTGCCGCAGGACATGGGGACAGGGCAAGGGTTCAGATAGAGCAAAAGGAGCTTTGTGCAGCTGAGAAATACCGAAGGACTTCCTTTTTATTTTTATTTTTTCCCTCTTTTTCTCTTCCTTCCCCCCCCCCTCCACCCCCCATCTTTTTACTATTACATAAATAACACCGATTGATCTGAAAGCTGCATCCTTGCTCCAGTTCCTCTCCATCTGCACTGCTGCCTCCCCCAGCACAGCCGCACCGCTCGGGGTGCAGAGGGAAAGGCTTTGGGGTTCGGATGGGAGAACCCACCCCAAACACACCCCGAAGCAAGGTCTGCTCAGGCTGAGGGTGACTGATCCCTACCAAGAGCCTCCGGCAGCATCTCCGGGCTGCTGCTGGATTGCTGCAAACTGTGCGGAGGGAGCAGCAGGGGCTGAGATGCGAGGGGAGGAAAGCAAGCTGAGTACAGGGAGGGATGGTGGGGAGGGAAAGGCAGGGATTCAGGGAGCTTCTCCCCAGCCCTAAGCCCTGTGCCTGCCTGCTCAGTGGGGAGAGGAAAGGGGGAAGGGAAAACTGGAGGGAGGCGATCACAGAAACGCACTTTTCGGAGCAAAACGCAAAGCTTACCATGTCTGCAGGCTTCCCCCAGCGAAATGCCACTTATGTGTCCAGCGATCCCAAAGTGGGCAACTACAGGCAGGCACCGGAGCTCATCTCAGCAGGCGGCTCGGCAGCACACCGCTGCCACCCCCAAAAATCAAAATCAAAATAAAAAAGACCGGTCCAGCTTCTTTCTTGGCAGGAATCGTCCCTGGTAGGACTGCCCAAAATAAGCAGCTGCAATCCAAAGGCTTTATTTAAAGCTTCCCCCCTCCTCCTCCTCCTCTCCTTGCCTCGCTCTCTCTCTCCCTCTCTCTGTTACACACAGAGAGAAAGAGAGACACACACAGGTTACATGAATGGGAGGCAGGAGCCGGCGCTCCCGGGCTGGGAATGACAGGCACACATGCAGCCGGCTGCTGCGCACCGCAGGCGGCTCGGTGCGGCGTGGGCACGAGGGTGGCGTGGAGATGGCTTGGGCATGGCCATGGGGTGGGGATGGGTGTGAGGTGGGAAGGGGTGGGGATGCGGGCATGGGGAAGAGATGGATGTGGGTATGGGCATGGGGAGGTGGTGGACATGGGCGTTCATATGAATTGGAAATTGGCATGGGCATAGGCATGGGCATGTAGAGGAGTTGGATGTGGGCATGGAAAGGAGTTGAATGTAAGGTGACGTTGATAGATATGGGAATAATCATGAACATGAAATGGGCATGGGCATAGGCATGGGCATGAGAAGATGATGAACACTGACATGAGTATGAAATGGAAATTCGCACGGGCATAGGCATGGGCATGGGGAGATGATCAACCTGGGAATAAACATGAATGTGAAATGGGTGCAGGCATAGGTGTGGGCATGGAGAAGTGATGGACATGGGAATGGGCAGGGGAACGAAATGGAAATGATCATGGAGGAGATGGACATAGACACGGGGAGAAGATGGATGTTGGAATGTGCACAGGAATGGGGAGGAGACAGATATGGGCATAGGCATAGGCATGATGTGGGAATGGAAATGGGCATGGAAATGAATCTGGCAAGGGCAATGGGAGTAAGTACGCATGGGCATGAACATGGACATAGGAAAGGAATGGTCATGGCAGAGACATAGGCATGGGCATAACGTGCATAGGGAAGGAATGAGCATGACCTGGATATGGACATGGATATGAATGTGAGCATGGAAAGGTTGCAAACATGAGCAGACCGTGTGGAAAGGGTGCATAGATCTGGGCATGAGCATGAGATGGGAACAGGCATGGGAATGGGCAGGGGATTACATGAACATAGGAAAAGGATGGATATGGCATGGGCATAGCACTGGCATCACGTGTACATAAGAAGGACTGACATGTCAGGAGCATGGGGAAAGGATGGGAAGGGATGTGGTCGCTGGACACAGCTGGACATGATATTGGCATGGGAATGGGATGGCCATAGGCATAGTATATGGTGGGAGTGGGTATGGACATGAGCATGGGATGGGAATGGCATGAGAAAGGAATGGGCAAAGACACAGGGAGGGTATAGAAATGGGCATAAGAATGGGCGTGGGTATGGACATGGTACTGAGATGAGATGGGTGTGGACATGAGAGTGAACACAGGCATTTGAAGGTAATAGAGAAAGTAGAGGATGGAAATGCAGTTGGGCATGGGATGGGACCAGGTTGGGTTTGTGGAAGGGTTGGTTGAGTGTATGCATGGGGTGGGCACAGGGATGTGATAGGCATTGGCATGGGAGTGGGATGGAGATGAGGTTAAGGACGGGAGCAGGATGGAGATCCACCTCAAGCTGTGCCTCTGTGCCCTGATTCTGGTGACCCTCCCTCTCTCTTCCCAGGGTCAGGTGGGTCCCAGCTTCAGCACGTGTAATGAAGAGGAGAAAACCTCTGTACCTTGCTATTCCTAGTCAGACAACTTATACAATGCCTTGCTTTCGGGGTCAGGAAACATCATCCACAGCGGTGTCAGTAGATTATTGTTATTAATAATAATGCATAATTGTTTTGTTTAATAATTTAAACCAAATTCTCAGGAAGCAGGACTGCAAGATTTTAGTTGCATAATTTAAAGTTATGTCTTCATTGAGAGGAAGATCAATGCTGCCAGTTTCTACCTTTTAAATATTTGTTTGCGCTTTTTAAAAAAAATAATTAAACTGTAATGATGGAGTATTACATACATTTAATGCTCTTACTCAGTGTGGTTTGAAGGGAGAAAGGTGGGTGATATTTTTAAATGTTAGGCCCTGCTGTTTCATTTCCTGACCTTGGGCAAGTCCTTCATAACTTACCCTTATTCGGATTCATCTGTTGCTTTTTACACTCAGTCCATTATTTTCTCATTCACCTAATAATCACTTTTCAGTTTCAAGTCCCTCCTCAAAATTTACGCCTGCAAAACTTTGTAGCAACAATCCCTGCATGGCTTAAATTGGAGTGATACTAGATTAAACCCTAAAGCCGCACTGTAAGAAGAGTGCTGAACATAATGGATTGCAGTATTTTATGCAGTGCTTTTAGGTACGTGGGGACTATCCTCTTCGTGTCATATCTTTAAATCAGCCAGGTGCAAGTCAGCTATGTTCTGGTTTTATTTCTTCTCCTAAAATTTCCAGCCTTTGAGGAAGGCAAGAAGGGGAGATGGTATTTTAGTCCAATCTCAGAAATCAGGGTAGAGGGAAATCAGAACATTAACTTAAGCAGCAGAGTTCTCGATCTAAAGGTCTGCTTTGCAAAATAGCTGCTGCTGTTCACTGTCTTTTCAGTCATGCACATTAAAAAAGAAATACGTCTACATTGCTCTTACTGCCTGTGGAATATATTCCCCATCAGGAATTTAGACTCTAGAAAAAGGTAATTTAGGTCTCTGGAAGGCCAAAGTTTAATTGGAATATATATATATTGTTAGGAATAGACTGCATCCAAATTCAATGGTAATTGTGTAAGCCTTTCAAAAATCATACAGTATGCAAGCTTCCAAAATTTCTGAACAAGAAACATTTCAATTTAAATGCCAAGAGGCAATTTTCCCTCTCTTGTTCAATACTAAATCAGTCACATGAGCAGTTTGCATTTGATTTTAGAAAGGAAATGGAACATCTTCACTTCCAATTGCATATAACTTTTGCTTTCTCTTGTTCTTAGTGCTCTGCCTTGTTTGCAGTACTTTCCTGCAGTTTTGAAATACTTCCATTTGATCTGCCTGTTCACTCCAGCATTATTAAAAGAAACTAGTAAACCCAAGAGTGCAGTAGCATATTGTTTGCATCCTGGTTAACAGATCAGCATCAGCGCTGTTTGTGTAATTGGCCTTTCCCTGTTAACTGAATTAGACAATAACGCTCTTGGAATAATAAAGTAAAATAAAGCAATAGTAATTTAATGGAAAAAAAAAATGACTTTGCTTAGGAAAATCCCCTGCTTCAATACGTAGCAAATTACTGTGGTTGCAGAAGTGCGCTGCATACCAATTTGTGGCATATTTTATGAAGATGTTAATTTTGAAATGTCAGTGTTCACCAGTCTGCCATATTGTGCCTGTGTCCTGCACTGTGGTAGATTGTCACAGTTGAAATAGTCTTTGTGAACAGAAACTATTAAGTCAAATTCTCTTCCAGACAGTGCTTATGCAGTGTTTATAAAGAAGGTACATCTGCGGAACAAGAAGGTGATTGAAAAGACTCATGCATGAGCCTGTTAGCCCTTGTGCTTTAGGAGACAAGGAGAACAAGTCCTGGAGCTGTCATTCAGATTAGTTCTTAATTGTCCTGATGCTGGGCTGTGATTCCATTTGCTCCCACAAACCCATGCAAACACCTGCCATAAATCCCCCATTAATCAAGTAAAAAGTAGCAACATCTGCTCTGGTCAAAGGTTTCTTGTAGAAGGAGCTCAGCAGAAGAAGTCTTTTCTTTGGTTGGTTAGGTAAGCACTTTGCCAAGAGGTGCCACACCGGGTTGCAACCTCTGCTAGAGATTTATTTATTTATTTATTTTATTTCCAAGAGAGTAATGCAGACAGAAGAACTCATATATTTTAATCAATGGAAGTGAAACCATTTGCCTTTCAGAGACTATAAAATAATACATACCCTAGGGTTCAGTGCTCTTTTCTACTCCTCCAGAACATTCTTAAGGGGAAATCACTCTTTTCTTGATGAAAGTGCAATTCAGATGTGGAAATATGCCATTCTTCATGCTTTCTCCATAGGGAGCAAAATGATTTCTGTAATTAAACCCTTTTTACCAACATTTCCTGATGAGAATAGGCTTTTTTTAGACAGGGGAAAAAGCCATGTACAAAAGGGTTTGCAAAACCAGGTCTGGAGGGTTTGACCTTTAAGCCTCTCTTTGAATTAGTCATTTTGTTTGAAAGGTGCATGAGGATGAGGCACGTAAAAGCTGCAGCTTAAGTTTCCAATCAGCTACTGCTGAAAGGACATGGCTGCAGGACAAAGGAAGGTGTGGAGACCACTGCTAACATTAGTCTGGCTGTTACGAATTGCATTAGCCCTGAAAACACAGCCCAATCTCTAGCACGCTTTATCAGCCCCAGTGTGGAACCAGGGTCCCTGTTGGGCTTGAGCTGTGGTCTGTGCTATGGTATTGTAGTGCACTGGTACCTATGATAGCTAGATTAAAGAAATCCAGCTTATCCAGTATGTATTTTAGGAAAAAAAAATATTCTCAGAAAGAGTGGTGAGGCACTGGAATAAGGAAGTGGTGGAGTCACCAACCCTGGAGGTTTCTAAGAAAAGGGTGGATGTGGCACTGAGTGACATGGTTAGTAGCATGGTGGGGATGCATGGTGGTTGGACTAGATGATCTGAGAGGTCTTTTCCAACTTTAATGATTCTATGATTCTATGGTATCAGGCTGTTATGGGCGGTATAGACAAAATTGGAGTTAGTTGAGTTGAGCCCACGTGTGATTTTTGTAGGACTCAGAAATGAAGTACACATCGTGCTTCTTGGTACCATAGAGCAGATCCATACAGAGACCAGGATATGGGACCAAGCTCTTGGCCATCTGCACAGCCAAAGGTGTAGAGCTCACTCCTGTGTGATGGATGTCAGGGTTGAACCAGAGCTAGAAGCTGAATCCTCAAGTTCTCACTATGAGTGATGTTATGTCTCTTTGCCAAAAGTCTTTGAGCGGGTCTGGGGCAGAAATCACACGGGACTCTTAACAAATGCTTTGGGCGAGATTTCCTTTCTCTTCCTTCTCACTCCACAGGATGTCTTCAGCTTAAGTCAGCCTGCAGTGACTAGTCTCCACCACCAGCACCATGAGCTGGTCTCCAGTGTAGGAGCAGTGTTAACATTTAATTATTCTTTGATTTTATTGGTTTATGTCTAGCAGGATGCTAAAAACTGGAGAGGCTCCTTCTATCTTGTCTGTGTCTTTTGTGCCATCCTAGCAGATCTCAGGGCTTAGGGAGGACAGAACTGAGCATCTACCTGCAGCACTAGGTCTTATTCTTTCCTTGTTTGCAAAGTATCAGTGTCTGTTGTCATACCTGAGAAATCAGCAAAGACATAAGATGGAGATGAGAGTCTGCTCCTACTGCTTACTCAGGAAAAGTTCCCATCAAGTGAATTGGACATTTGCCTGAGTGAGTGTTGCAGGATTCGGCCCATATGCTTCTCAGCTCTTATATTTGCATAGTGAAGAATATGCTTACAGTACAGTGCCAATAAAACAAAACTATATACAGTAAGCACAGAAAAATCAAGAGCACAGTTAAGACCATTTACAAACAGCAGCTGAGCTCTGCAGCTGACATCCAGGTTTATAACACTGCCAGAGACCATGCTTTGTTATGGGTAATGTGTACAAGGCAATTATTTATAGGCAGTTAGATGGGAGGTCCTGTAAGTGTATTCTCTGTTCTTTCTTCCTTAAGCTTATTATTTTCTTTCTCTCTGAATTGTTTATATTTTAACTCTGTTAATGTGTCTTTAGAAAGAGAAAGAAAGAAAGAAAGAAAGAAAGGAAGGAAGGAAGGAAGGAAGGAAGAAAAAGAAGGAAAGAAAGAAAGAAAGAGAAAGAAAGAAAGACAGAAAGAAGGATAGAAAGAAAGAAAGAAGGAAAAAGAAATAGAAAGAAACCATGAAAGGAAAAAAAAGGAAGAAGAAATGAAAAAAAAAACCATGGAAGGCATTTCAGGAGACATTTTTCATGGAGGACCCCTGTTCTTCAAGTGAGTGCTCCGGTATTGTACAAACACAGTGCATACACCATATGCAGCCATCTCCAAGTGAGATATCTATTCATTCATTTTAATGAAGTAGAACAAGAACCTTTTTGCCTCCAGAAATTACAAAGATATCTTATGAAGGAGGAAGAAGATTTGCATCAGGAAGGTGCATATCGTGTAAAGAAGAGTATAAATTGTCCAGAGGATCAAATTACTCTTTTCCATAGACATATTTTCTTCTCGAAATATCTAAAGCATGCTTTTATTTTAATCCACGGGATAGGAGAGAATACTTCTTGATCCACTGTATATGACAGAATGGCCACAAACAACTGTAATGCAATACATCTGTACAACAGGCTCTAAGTATATTACAAGAAACTCCAGACAATAATTACTCTATTACTGCACTGTGACTTCACATCCAATTTTGCTCACGCACCATACAGAATGGATGGAATAGATGACTTTTATATTTTTAATAATAATGAAATGTTCAGGATTTGATATAGAAACTTGGCTACCAAGGTGATAGATACAAATAAGACCCTATTTAGAATAGCTGTGTGAATGGGAAAAGCTATTAAATTCCTATGAAATACTTTATCAAGTAATATTTGAGATCAAATGAAACTTGGAAGGCCAATACGCAGTTATAGTCAAGGCATTATCTCATTGTGAAGGAGACTTTTTCTGACGAAATCTGCTGTTTTCAGCAACTGTGTAATATATCTTTATTCTCTGGTAAGGCCACATATTTTGACTAACTTCGAATGACTCACTCTAGATTTATGTTTGTGCAATTGCAAAATTCATATGAATAGACGCATTCACGTGCTAGTTGCTCTTGGGAAACAAAGAGTCAGTTAATTCACTCTTAGACATCTCTGGCCTTATGAAAAGAACACGTCTGAACTGGAGACGCCTCCTTTCTCCTTTGACAACAGTCTCTGAGACAGCAAAATAAAACCCTCCACTTCCCAACGCCTTCCACTCATGCATCTTCTTTCCCCAGATTGAACCAATCATTGACCTTTGAGATGGCAAAATAAGCACATTATTGTAAGTTCACAAGCAAAAAGATGAGCTTGTGGCAACAGCGCAGCAGGTCTGACTGAGACTACTGTCTCTTACACACGTATTCATCATTTATTAATCTCATAGGGCTCAAACAATCCCAATGAAACCTCAGCATACAGGTAAAGAACATCAAAATTTCCTCTATCCCATGCTCAGACCACCTCCATTCGAAAACATGCCACTGTGCATGAACAGGGAGCGATCAGCCTCTGCTCCCATTTTCTGCTGTTACCTCCAGACAAATTGTGTTAGTTTTACAGGCAAAATCTAGTTTGTATTATTGTTTGCACTTCAGAGTCAATATGGATATGGAAGAATAAGCTGAGATATATACCTTGTGCATCATTAATAATAGTGCAGCTTCTCCGGAGCTACAATACAATTCCCAAACATTTTGTTTAATAGTAAGCAATTTATCATGTCTGCTGTATCACAATCAGGTGGTTCAGTATCCCCCATTTACAAGAGGTGCTGTGCTCCGCACCTATTTGTACTGCTTACACTGGGGCAGATTGACAATCTGAGTGCTATCTTTCAACCTGGAAAATCCAGGTTCAATTCCCTGGTGTGGCAAAAAATGATCCAGGCTTCAGTATTCTGTATATAATATACAGATAAAAATACTTCCTTACTTTATCAGATGCTGTGAGGATAAGTGCATTAAAGTCTGCAAGTCCCACCAGTACTACAATAGCCATAATTATCTTGAATAGATACATGCAGTGCAAGTACGGCGATATTTAATACATATCCTATGTGTATAAACCATGAGTCAGGGCTGATACAAACACAAGCTATGCTAAGGAATTAAAAATGGTGCTTACTTGCATGCTCTTCCCCAGCTTATGCTCCATTAAAATTTGTATATCACAGACCAGATTCGTTTCTCACTCACGATGGAGCACGTCTCCCAAAGTCAGTGGTTTTATCCCAGTTGTGCACTTATGTAGGCAGGAGCCCATTGTCTGGGTTGAGCCACTCAATCTGCAAGAGAAAGAATGAAAGGGCTCCAGTGTGTGAAGTCATTCATTACAATTTGGAAATCAGTGGGGTTGCTGGAGGTTAAGCAAGGGCAGAAATTGGTCTTTTATCATTCAAATGCCATAGGGGAGAATAATACATATATATAAAAAAGGCAAGGGATCTAATACCACACATCCCTTCTCATTTTTCTTTCTTCTCTTCATTTCAAGAGGTCACAAAGAAACAATCGTGTACATTTGTAAGACCAGATGCAAAATTCTTTCACAATAGAATTTCATAAGCAAACAACTTATTTTGGCTGTCATGAAGCTCCAATGAAATTTTTATATGACCTTTGTATATTTTCAGATAAAATAAGATTATTTTGATTGCTATGCCACATAAGGAAATTTTCTGCAAGAACTTCAAACCGCGAGACATAAAAATACCTCTCTGAAGTCGGTCAAATTTCTGAAATTTGAACCAATTTTTTTTAAAAGCAACTTTTACAGAGGAAAAAAAGAAAGAAATAAGACTGATTACAGATCTTTTGATATTGAAGGCACATCAGATTACTGGAAAATGTAGAATAAAAGTTGTTCTGAAATGCTCCAGCAGCTTCTGTGCTTGCTTTACTGCTGTACTCTCAGCTGTGATAACTACGCGGTATCAAGAGCACAAGAAATTTTTGTACAAATTTAAATAAAATTTTAAGTAACACTATTTATTTTAAAAATGCTGAGAGTGATCTTCGTTTCTGCAACATTTTATACTCTCCATGTCAAGACTGCTTCACCCTGCAGGAAGCATCCACAAATAAGGAACCAGACACCAGATAGACCCAGCGCTGAGGAGGACTCAAAGCATCCTTGCTTATCAGCACCTCTTCAGACAGGAATTCGGGTTCAACCAAGGGTTCTCCCCTCTTTCCTGGGAGAAATCTGGTAACGACTACAGCTGATTTTGCTCTCCTATCGATTCTACATGTGATAACCCCCCAGACTACGTCATTTCACCTTTCTCTTCCTTTGCACTCCCCACCTCTCATGCCAAGGGGTAACTGAAAGGGGATAAAGGATGTTACAAAGGTGAGGTGCTACAAAAACTACCACCTTCATCCAAGAAGGTAAATGAAATGAGTTTAGACTGTTAGACAATGATGAGTGTAGCAGGGACCGAACAGCTAAAAATTGAACCTCTTTTGTACACCTCTACTACTAAGCCCTGAAAAGGGGTTGCAGAGGTTGAAGTTTTATTGTAGCATTATCGTATTTAATAAGTACAGCATTAGCAACTGGTGTTTAGGCAGTGGGTTAAGGATTTGGTAGATAGCAGATTTTAAAATAATCTTTTTTTCTCGTCTGAAATCCCCAGATGTAGGCTGTGTTGCCAGTTAGATTTGATCATGCCTGATCCAGTAATTTCCAGTGTGCAAATGGGTCAGAGGGTGGGCTCAGTCATTTTCAGGATCAGATGCTACAGCCTTAATATGCTATTAAATTTATCCTATTGGGCTGGCTAGAGAAAACCATCAGAAAAGGTTTCCTGAGCCTATTGTGCTGGATTAAGGAAAGTCATATGAATGCCTTTAAATGGTAATGCACAAAGGAGTAATGGAGCTAATGAGAAATTTGCCTTCCTTTTCCTTTCCCTTTCAAATGAGAACCTACCCCAGTCTGCACTCAATCTACCAAAGGCAAAGCAAGACTTAATCTCGCACCTTCAGAACACAATAAGGCATTTACCTTACCACTGTATCGCTCTGTATAAGTGCCTGATGCACAACATCAGTTTTTAAGGGCATAATCCCCCTATCCTATAACTCCATACTATTAGCCTTGAGACCCAATGGCCTCTTTTCCTAAGAAAATAAGGCTTTTACAGGAGTGCTGTCTGTCCATCTGGCTCCCCATCTGTCAGTCCTGCACCCAGCAGTATATTCTAAACCTGGTGGCTAATTTCACCTCATTCTCTAGAGGGGTGAAAGCTTAAAAGATAAAAATATCCCACATTTTATGAAAATCAGTGGTGCGAGAGAAGAGAGTGACAAAGGATAGCACACTTGAGTGAAAGGCAGTGGTATAAGCTCGTTAGCTAATTGCTCAGCTCGGACTGCCAGCTGGCCCGTCGATATGAGCAAACTGGCCAGCTCAGCTACCTGTTAACAGCTTCTTGGACCTCTGCACAGTGCATCTGGCCAGCCAGCATAGCAGGAGAGGAGACTTTTGGGGAGGGAAGATGTGTATACTAAGTTTGGCAAAAAAATAGACATGGGGACATGGTGAGGGCTGAGGTCAAGGAGAACGTGGTTTTTTTGACATAGGTGGAGCAAAAGGATGGTGGATGTGATCTTTTTTTGTGAGAAACATTTCTGGTTGAAATTGGTGTCAGAGAGATCTGTTTGTTCCTTTTGTGCTCAGGGATACAAACGGACTTCGCTTCTCCCGTGAAAACCTTTGGGGCCCTGGGCAGCCTCACCTAATGGCTGACAACCCAGCCCACAGCAGGGGCTGAAATTAGATAATTTTTAAGGTCCCTTCCAACTTAAGCTATTCTATGATTCTACAGTTCTATGATTTTATCTTCAGAGCCCAAAAACAACCACTCTTTTCCCCATTATCATCTACCATGATCTATTTCGATGATTACCAGCAGAGAATAGTTAAGGGAAGAGCATGAAAATAGGGCATGACCAGACAACAGACTGCAAGAGGTGCCCTACTGTCCCCTTTCCACAACCAATAAAGAGAAGAACCAAAAGACAGTTGGAACATTTTAAATATTCAATTTAAAATGTTTTAGTATGGGCATGCAAGTAAATTTGGTAGTGTCCCAGCCAGAGCATCCAACCTTCACATCCCCATAGCCCTGAGAAATGCGTGATGATGGCATTTTCATGTGCAGTTATGAAGTGGTGCAAGCAGAGATGCTCTGCTCACCTTCGTGCTCAGGCACCGTGCTCAGCAGTGAATTACTGCCCATGCATGGTCCAACCAAAGAGAGTGAAAGTCTACTTTTGGCTTGGACCCACCATTAGTTAAGCAGATTTCACCTCTGTTCATCTTTCAAAGACATTTTAGCATTATTTAGTACCATCTCTGCTCCCAGAACACTTTTCTTACCCCTTACGTTCCCTTCAGTGTTTAATACACATTCACTCATAGCACAAAACATGAAGTACAAGACTGACACCCGAAAAGTCAGCTGAATTCAGGATTTCAGAAGCTAAGGTGCCCAAGCCAACCTAGCGATAAGATATGTGGTAAGCAAACCCTGTGATCTATGCAGATAGCTTAAGCTTCTGCAGTGCTAATTGCGATTACAACCTTAAGCTAATATTTGAGCCTTTCTTTTGAGCAAGGATGTGTAACAATTAGATTACAGGATTTGTGGCATTACATAGAGAGATAAAAGCAGCAGTTTTGTCATGGGCTGTGGTATTTTGTTTGCATAGAGATAACAGCAGTAATGATAATATTAATAATAACTATCCGCTTTCGGTCCAAAGTCTGTTTTGAGGTGCATCAGACTAGATCTAAAATAAAGCTCTTGCCCGTGGAAGATGGTATCCTAATTTTTTTCAAGCTGGAGCATGTAGCTCACGAGGCATTTTGCTGTTGCTGAAGAGCGCAGCATGGTGTGCAATGAGCTCTGCCTACTCACAGTTGTAAATGGAATCATAGACTCACAGAATGGCTTAGGTTGGAAGAAGCCATAAAGCCCATCCAGTTCCAGCCCCCTGCCATGGGCTGGTTGCCCCCTGCCAGATCATGCTGCCCAGGGCCCCATCCAGCCTGGCCTTGAGCACCTCCAGGAATGGGGCACCATTTGCAAAGCACGGTCTGAGCTTGGGCACTTCTCTATTCTCATGTCCAAAGCATTGCTGAGAGCTCCAATGGCACTTATTGTGCTGTCATTCTGATGACTGCATCACAACTCTGGCAATGAAAAGAACTCTGTTATTTTTGCTATCTATGAACCTTATGCTTTCCTTTCTCCCGCAAGGAATGCGTGTGCGTAAGTGAAAAAACAGTATGTTCGAATCTAGTGATAAAGTAGAGCATGGAAGAAACAAACAAACAAACAAACAAATAGTGCTAAACTACAGAGAAAAAACAGTTTGCTACAGTGGCATGCCTGATATAATGCGTGTTATATTGTAACGTGGCCTGGGTCAGCATTGTTAAAACTTTCTGCAGTGCATGAAAAAGAAAAAGCATCTTCTTACGCATATTTTGGGAGAATATTTTTCTATTTCACACTGCCTCTTTTTTTCTTTCTTCTCCCAGGCACCCAAGGGGAAAAAAAATCACCCCACATCTACATCAACAGCCAGGTATCCTGAAAAGCTGTAGATTTCCTTGCCTTGGAGGTAGGTCAGCTTACACAGTTGAGCATTTGCCCCCTCTGGAAGGCAGAATCAGTCCCAGAAAGCAAAGGAAAAGTGTGTATCCACTGAGGTATACTGAAACTACTATAACTGCATTAAAAATAGACATCTCCGATAGCAGTGGTTTTAAAGCATCTCACAGCAGCTGGAAATCTGATCCCATGGACACACACAGAAAACAAGCAGAGCAACTTAATAAAACGAGACAAGTTCCCTGTTTAAGCATGCCCTCATTTGGTCTATCAGAGATACATAAGAAAACTAAAAAACCCAGGGAAGTAGCCCGATAGGATGATATTTCTTCTTACCCATAGGCACCAAGGTCCTTTCAGACAGCTGCATCCTGCAGACTGTTGATACTTGCTCGGAAACTTAAAAAACAGGTTTTAAGCAAAATTCTTTGGAGAATTAGATCCAGACTCAAGAGGCTGAAAGCATCACTTGAAACAGGCAGTTTAATTTATTCAAATAAAAGCCACATAGCTCAAGGACGGGTAAGTAGGTAAATAAGCCATCACCAGCTCCTTCTTGGGAAAGAAAGGCACCGTGAAAAGCCTGCATTAAAGTAGATCTCCACGTCGGAAATGAAGGAGCCTCAGGTATAGACATTTGATTTATTTTTTTCTCACTGTGGCACAGGGGAGCGTGCACTGGCTCAACCTGTTGTAATAGAACATGTGGGTTGCTCGTTGTTGCGATGCTATTGCAGCAGCCTCTTCATTAAAAGAGGCTGTGGCGTTAGCAGCAAGGATTAATTTCCTACTTACAAAACCAAGGCGTCACCAGTGCTGGCATTGTTCCTTGCTGCTCTTTTCTCCCCTTTCCACACCTTTTATTTTCCTTCTTTCTTACTCAAGGTGAGCAGGAAGGAATGCAGTGAAGGAAAGAGAGGTACTGTATGTTTCTCATTTGCTGAGCTGACAATCCTTTTGCTACTTGATTTTGCCTTAATAGGATCTTCTTGTTACCCACCTACTGTAGCTCAGAGTGGAAAATCCATGCATCAAAAGGTTGAAAGCTCGAGGCAAAACTTGCCACCCTGCAGCTCGAGGTGGGGTGAGGGAGAGACAAAGTTACCCAGTTGCTTTGCAAACAGCATTAAGGCAGTTCAAGGAAGTCTGGGTTAAGGACATTATCTTCCCCATAAAGTAATCTCCAGCAGGCTACTACTCTTTCTAAAGGCAGAGAAGCAAAGGGAAGAGTCAAATGTATTTGAAAAGTGTAGAAATGTCAAGGAGAAGTGCTCAAAGGATTTCTTCCATGTGAGATGTTTGTGAATTTCTGTTTGCTTTGTGTAGGGGGGGAGGGGAGGGGGGCATGCCTGTGTGTGCATACACAAAATGGAGCCTGTAGCAGAAAGATGCAAGTATGCCTGGAAAAAGAAGAGAAAAAAAACCCACTAATTTGCCTGGGTAACCTTCAGTCGTGCATTGGTGTGCAGGGCATGAGTGTGCATCCGCATGTGTTATCACTTGGGTGCATTTCTGGGGACCACCTGCACGAGCCCCAAGACTTATCACAGAATCACAGAATGGCTTGGTTTGGAAGGGACCCTAAAAACCATTCTGCTCCTATCTCCTGCCATGGGCTGGGTGCCCCCCACCAGCTCAGGCTGCCCAGGGCCCCATCCAGTCTGGCCTCAAGCACGTCCAGGGATGGAGCATCGCAGCTCTCTGGGCAGCAGTGCCAGGGCCTCACTGCCCTCCAAGTAAAGAATTTTCTCCTAACATCTAACCTAAATTTCCCCGCTTTTAGTTTAAAGCCATTCCCTCTTGATAGGATTGGTGGTCTTCCTCTGTAATCCCCCACCCACGAGTTGCGGAGAGAAAGCGCTCAAGTTTAAAGGAACCTTTGGATACCATATTAAGACATTACACTTAAAACCAAGCCCTGAGTCCACTTGTTTTTTTCACTGCATTTACTCTGAGTCTTAAAGTCCAGCGTCTACATTGCTCTTACTGCAGGAGGCATATGTAGAAACACTTGTTTATTGGTCCTGGGGATGTGGAGGATGAGACCAAGTCACCCAAGGGGCTTAAATCAGGCATTTGTGTTGGCAGTGGACATTTCAGCTCTGTAAATACAGACCTGACACTCTCTCTGCTCGACAGAACATACTGAGAAGTGTGTGTGTACCACTTCCCTCTGCTGGAGGCAGCCCAGACTGTTACCTGTCTCCATCCAGGAATATTTCTATCGGTGTTCCAGTGCCCATCATCCATCTCAGCAGCGATAATAAAGCGGCTGCAAATCATTTCAGTATCTCTCATTTATAGAAAAATCCCAGTGCTGATTGTGGGATGAAACAGAGCAGCCCTAAAAGCGCAGGGAAATGTGTGCTGCAGAAACTGTTTAAGCTGACACATTTTGAAAGGAGACAGAATACCACAGCCTGGGCATGTAACACTTCTTAAAAGTAGAGTGAACCATCTGATTGCTCACAGATTTGCACAGCCACATGCATAGCCCCGCCATCAAAAATAATTGTACAACCAGTCAGGGAGTGCCTTGGGTTTTTTTTTAATACACTGGTGTCCATACATCCATGCACAGATCAGGATTGTTCTGGGCAAGATCACAGGTCAAGGAGATGGGGATAGAATAAATGGGTGGAGAGAAGAAGAATCTGACTGCAAATCATCTTCCTTGGTCCTCTCTTGCATCATCTTACAGCTTTAAATTGCCTCCTATGAAACTGTATAATTGATTGCTTTCCCCATCTAATCCCTTTCATACAGGTTATAAACATCGGTGTTATCGCAGAGGAAAGCTATATGATGTAGAAAGGTATAGCTTAGATAGAAATTGATTTTTTTTTCTATCTCAGATATGCAGAACATTTCCCAGTATTTAAGGTATTATATTTCCCCTTTGATAAATACTCATCATTTGCTCCATTTGCCTTGTGGGATGAGACACAATCATGTCCATTGCCTTTGCAAGCCCTCTAGCTTCTAGAGGCTTGAAGACTACAGGTAGTGGGAAAGTCCTGGTGACACAGGGCTGGCCGTCAGCCTTTGAACGGTGGCCTCCTGGTACTCTGCTTTTTTTTTCTGATGGCATCCTTGCCATCACTCTCTCATAGGTGTTTCTGTAAGAGAAATTGTCATCCGGTAGCATTTTACCATCAATATGCTAAAGGCAATAGATTTCTTTATGAGTCAGAGAGTCAATGTGGGGAGGCACATGCGTGTTTCATAACAAGATACACAGCTGGAAAAGTAAGCACGACTTTCATTATTGTTTGTCCAGAGAAGATGTGGGTGCTGCATCCCTGGAGGTGCTCAAGGCCAGGCTGGATGGGCCCTGGGCAGCCTGAGCTACTGCTTGATCTAGCAGTTGGCAATCAGCCTGCAGCAGGGGGTTGGATCTAGATGGTCTTTGAGGTCAAGTCCAACACAAGCCATTCTGTGATTCTATGATTACAAAAACACCATTCATTTGAAATTGCAGAAAAATAAGTCAAGTTTATATTTATGGGCAAGCCTTTCTTGTTTACCATGCAGTTTCCTCAGATAACCTAATTTTGCAGGTGATGTGCACTCTCCTTAGCTTTCCTGCAACCTCACTGATTGTTGCTAGTCTGTAGACTACCTGACCGTGCTCCCTCTTCAGTCACATTTACACTCATTGCTGTGGGAGGCTTGTTCTGCGCTTCATACTGACGCTTCAGTGGTAAACACAGCCTTAGTAAAACATCAGCAAATATCCCTTTCGTCTGAAATAAAAAAGGAGAATGAGGAAACATGGAAAGATTCCATCACATTCCAGTATTTATTTATTTATTTTCATTTTATGGGAAGATGGGTGGCAATTGCCTGACAAATGGAATTATGACACTCATCTAAACTACTGGAGGTGCTTGCTACAAATAGGAAGGACAAAGCTTTCTGCTAACAAAGAAGATAAATAAAGCTGGAAATAAAAAAGAAACAAGATTCCCGTGACTCTTAATCTAACATGTAGAATGGACCACTGGTGACACACATGCACTGTGACCCCTGGTCACATATACACAATTTGGCATTTTACTTAGGGTCAGAAAGGTATTACTAAAACTTTTGACTATTTCCTCTCACTGTAATTTGCTTTGCATCTCAGATTATTCTGTTCTGATAAAAGTGAAGGGGAAGATAGGCTTCAGAAATTTCTGTAATATGTTCCATCTATTAATGAGTGTTTACTCTTTTGGATTAGAGCAGAGCTGGCTCAAAGGAAGCTATAAAGCAGCTTTCAATGAGAATACTGAGTCTTCAGAATAAACTCCTTCAGTCTCTGAATCTGTTCCTGTTATGCTGTATTATTTTTCTCATGTAGTTGTAGCTGAATATGAGTCAGAGTGTTCTTCACCCAGGTAGAAGAATTCAGAAAGCCATGTGTTAAAAAATGAAATGGCAGCCGTAAGGGACACATGAAAGTGGATTCCTCTGAGGATAGACCAAGGGATTCTAGGCTATGTCCACACTAGCATTTCTAGAAAGACTAGTGGGCTGAATTAGTAGGATAGATCTTGTCATAATGGAAGAAGACATCTAAAGGAATTTGAAACCATAGTATATTTGTAGACATCAAGGCAGAATTTCTCATGATGCTCTACCACGCAGACAGGAATTTTCGTGGAAGAGGAATCAACTGCAAGTGGGAAAGTACAGAAGAGACCTGTCTAAGCACTGTCTCCACTAATTGAATTACATTTAATTGTACATACAATTAATTGAATATTACACTTGAATTTCAAGACATCATACAATGGTTAAATGGAAAATATGGTTTATTAACTCACCTTTGAAAATGACTACATTTATCATGGAATCATAGAATCATCGAATCTTAGAAACATAGAACGGTTTGGGTTGGAAGGGACCTTTAAGATCACCTAGTTCCAACCCCCCCTGCTATAGGCAGGGACACCTCCCTCTAGATCAGGTTGCTCAAAGCCCCATCCAGCCTGGCCTTGAATGCCTTCAGGGAGGGGACATCCACAACCAGTCTGGGCATCCTGTGCCAGTGTTTCACCACCCTCATAGTAAAGAATTTCTTCCTGATATCTAGTCTAAACCTACCCTCTTCCAATTTAAAGCCATTTCCCTTTGTCCTGTTGCTACACGCCCTTGTAAAAAGTCCCTCTCCGGCTTTCCTGTAAGCCCCTTCAGGTACTGGAAGGCTGCTAG
Organism: Numida meleagris; assembly: GCF_002078875.1. Classification (NCBI taxonomy): domain Eukaryota; kingdom Metazoa; phylum Chordata; class Aves; order Galliformes; family Numididae; genus Numida; species Numida meleagris. Next base: position 189,935,727 of record NC_034409.1, on the reverse strand, counting down.
AAAGTCCCCCTGGAGCCTTCTTTTCTCCAGGCTGAAGAGCCCCAGCTCTCTCAGCCTGTCCTCATAGGAGAGGTGCTCCAGCCCTCTGATCATCTTCGTGGCCCTTCTCTGGACCCCCTCCAACAGCTCCATGTCCTTTTTGTGTTGGGGGCCCCAGAAGTGGACGCAGTACTCCAGGTGGGGTCTCACAAGAGCAGAGTAGAGGGGAAGAATCACCTCCCTCTCCCTGCTGGTCACACTTGTCTTGATGCAACCCAGGATACAGTTGGGCTTCTGGGCTGCAAGCGCACATTGCCGGCTCATACTGAGTCTTACATCCACTGACATCCCCAAATCCTTCTCCTCAGGGCTTTCTGTTCACTGTTCTCCCATGTTGAACTGCACTGAAGCCAATACATTATGGAAATGAGGATAGTCTACAGTGTCTACGGATGACATTGTAGTAGAGTTACATTTCTTTGGAATTATGCAAAATCAGCCTTCTACTTTTGCATCAAATCGATGACAGCCTCCAAAGGCAGTTCTTTATTCATATTACAAAAAAAGGAAATAAAAAGGAAAAAAAAAGAAAAAGAGAAGGAGAAGGAGAAGGAGAAGGAGAAGGAGAAGAAGGAAGAGGAGAAAGAGAAGAAGGAAGAGGAGAAGGAGAAGGAAAATTAAAGATATAGGAAAAATAACATTTTAAGATGCATGTTAAAAGAACTTTCTGAGTGGGTAGGAAACAACAGATTTTCTTCTTTCTTCCTTCTGGATAAACGATTTCTGCTTTTGTCAGAAGCAAGAAAAGCTAAGTAAATGATAGAGCATACTGACCACAGCACAGATGCTTTATTTGCAATTGCATTTCTCTTTGTCTGCTATCCCTGATTATGTACCACTCTAGGCATTCACCTGGCAATGATCGTCCCTGCAGTTATGGTATAATACTGTAAATGCTTCTAACATTTAAATCTCTCTAATTACCATTTAAAATAGTTGCCATCCTTTTTCCCAAGAATCTTACTCTCCCTTTACCAGAAAAGTAACAGACATATAAAGAAAATAAGAAGTAAGTGCTGACTTCCCTTGCAAAGGGAACAAAACAAATAAAATACTTTTCCCTCTGATTAGTGACTGTCTGCAGTAGGATGGGCCTGAGCAAGGGACAGCGATGGAAACAGAAACCTGAGGCAATGTAAGAACTGGACTGGGAGCTTCCAAAAGAGTGACACATTTGGCTGAGGACAGAGAGTCTTGGCAGTGCTGCAGCTGGTCCATCATCCTGCTGGAGAAAGAATGAGGCCATGAAGCTGATTAGGGAGGAAACAATGACCTTAATTTTGTTTCCAAAGAGGCTCCAAAGAGGCTACTCTTTCCTTAAGTGAAATGAAAAGAAAAAACTAATTAAAAAAAAAAAAAGAAAGAAAGAAAAAAAGCACAATGTTATTTGTAGAAGTGAAATACAAGATAATATAGCATGCATTTAGTGACTAGTGGAAACTATTTTGGTCTATCTGTTAAGGCACTGCAAGGGTAACGTCAGAGAGAGGCGTGTTGCCTCCTCGAACTCTCTCTGGAGTCATGATGCTCACAGGGGTCTGAGAAGAGGATGCCACAATGAAATTCCAGTCTGCAGAAAAAGCACTGCTGAGCCTCAGTTTACCCCATCCAGGAAAATTAAGTAACACACAATTTCTGAACACTTCACTGAAATCCTCTAGTACAAAGCATGTGAATTCTGTTATGATGTTTAAAACCATTGAGTTATGTTTTCCCATCCACAGGATAAGAGCGTTTTCAGAAGACAGAAGATAGGTATTCCCTATATGCTATTCTATATGCTATTTGACTATCAACTTTGTGAAGCTCCATCAGACCTGCCAGATGCAATAAATATTATGGAGCCAAGTAGGACTTCACCATTCGTGTGGATTTCAGCTTTATGCAGCAAGATGTGTAGGGGCCTTACGTTACAAGAAATGTCCTCATTCAGGACTGCACCATTCCTGTTGCTTTTTTTCTAGTTATCTGTGCTTTGTGCTTTGCTCTGTACAAAGGTTTGCAGTGATTTGTAAGCAATCTATGCAGAGGTAGGCCCAGCCGAGAATTATTATTACACTCAGACAGCTTTATGCATTGACAGAAGATGAAATACACCCATCTCTTTAATACTCTCTCCCTCTCTCTATAATTTTAAACTGTCCTTACTGACATTCTAACATAAGATCAGTAGTTTGCATTTATATTTACACCTCTTTGCTTTAGACCTACCGCAGTAGTGTTCAAATTAAACCAAGATAGCTTTGTTTAGTTGTGTTCCAGACTATATAGTTTCTAATGTCTCGAGGGCACTGTGGTTCAGAGCATAACTCTTCAGACCAGGAGTCTGGACAACAGCTCCTGAGCAACTGTGTGCTTCAGCCACCTTACCTTCCATGTAGATCGAGGAGTGCAGTGATTTGTAAAACTGCCTTGAGATCTATGGCTGGGAAGTGTCAGGTAGATGCCAAGTGTGACTATAAATATAATTTGGACAGCAAAAGGGGCTGGAGCCAAGCTCTTTCAGAAGGATATTTTTAAACTAAGGATGCTGAACGTCTCAGATTCCCTATCTAAGCTAGACTGCTTTCAAAGCCTGCCAAACCATTTGCATTGATTTCAGTGAGAGAATTCATGATTGGAAGGGACTATTGTCAAGAAGACAAGTGGCCTTGACCAAGCTTTCTTTGGCCACTAAAATCAGGAGAATCAACATTAGTCATTCTATCAAAGTTAAGATTGTTAGAAGACTTAGTTATTTGTCTAGCAGAGCTCTAGAACTTCAACAAGGATTTCGAGCCAGTAATAAAAAAAAGAGTAAATACATGTTACGACGCAGAAAAGCAGTTCAGAATTTTTTCTTCTCTCCATCAGCACTCGTTCCCGGTTAAAAAGTCCATAATGAACAGTAGCTCTCATGGCTCTGCTAAGATTTTTAAAGCAAAGTCAATGCAGCTCACGTGAAATCTATTCCCCATTCTTAAGGTTCAGTGACTGTTGGGTCAGTGCTGTTAATGTGAATTTCTGTGCCGATGTAGCCATAGCATTAAATGACGAGGATGACAGTATTGCTAATTTATGCAGGCACTGAAAAGAGAGCTAACCCATAATTTTGTTATATTTTCAGGGCTTGACTTTTGTTCTAAATGTCAACAGGGTGTGCAAATGCCACACAAGTCTCCCTTAGGACTTGGCTCAAATTCATACGCAGATACTTCTGAGAATGCCTTGGATTCATGAACTTAAGAAACTCAGTTTAAATATAGCAAAGGAAAAATAGCCATGATATAAAATGTAAAAGTGCTGATAAACTCCGGAGGGTTCCTATGTATTTGTATGTAGATATGTATGCTTGTGTGCCCACACACATATACAGATATATGCACACATGTACATTATGAACACAGGACTTCAGATAACCTCAGTGACCAATTCCAAAACAGTTATAGAGTGTAAAATAAACTTCATATACCTGCTTACCTTCTTTGATTATATTTCAAGCTAATTTATCATTTTTTCTACATTTCCCTTTTTTAATTTAAATTAAAAACTATCGTTGAAAACTTCTTAATAGGAGAGTCCTGGAAGCTGTCTCTTCAGATGATATAGTATATGTGCACTGGGAAAGGAAACTTCTCTAGACTACTCCAGCAGTACACATAAGACTTTTGCTGCATGGAAACGTTTATAGATGTAAAAGACCCACTGATACAAAAGTTCTTACATAGATCCCTCTTTGTCATGGCAGTGCTGAATTGTTTGGCATAGCTGGATGGAAAAATCTATGCAAAAAGCTGCCCTTGCACTTCACCATATAAATAGAGGGGTTCTGCAGATCTTCACACTGGTAGGAAGAACCTGTTTTTCACCAAGATGCAGGAAATTTTAGAAGTTCTTGTTCACAGTCTGTGTGGAGGTTGTGTAAAGCTTTAAAGAAGGGTTCCTGAAATAGGACCTCTCTGACGAGTTGGGATGAACTACACAAGAAGACACGCCTGCAGGAAGGAGGGAAGGAAGGAAGGAACGAAGGAGGGAAGGAAGGAATGAAGGAGGGAAGAAAGAGTGCTTTGCCCAAACTCCAATTCCTAATACTGGGAGTGGCTTTTTCCCAAGATAAACGTTTATGCACTGCATGGGTAGCGGCCAATAATGTGACTTTAAGCTAAACAAGCAAGAAACACATATTTTGGAAGACAGCTTCCTCCCATTCAAAGTATCTCAGAGGATGGGCAGATAGTATTTGTTTCCCCTTTCCTCTCCCTTTACATAGAAGTTTTTAGATAATAACAGTAATCTGGACGTTTTCTAGCTTCTCAACTTGGAACAGAGATGGATCTGAACAAAGTACAGGAGACCTAAGTTTTCACAGAGGCTGAGACTGCTCACACTCATTCCTGTTTGACCCTCAGGGTAACCTTCCTATTAGTTCAATTGGTTTGGTTACAGATTTTCATCTGACATCTCTCAGATCAGGTATATGACCATTATACGCTTTAAGAAATCAGAGTTATATGCTCTTATAACTTAATGAGACCACACACACACACACGCAAAAATACTTCTTCCAACTGAACAAAAAACATTATTTAAGTTAACGAAAACTAAGCCTTCCCATCCCACCACCACCATCTAGCATCATCTCTTCTGCTTTTCAGCTTTCACGCCAAACACTTCTTATCCCTTTATCACAAACTTGTGAACATACAGAATTATTTGAAGTCAGCATCAATGCTGATCTTTTTTGGCACTGTACAGAGAGGAGTACAGAATTATAAAACTGCTGGCAATTACCTTTCCTTACTGACTGAACATCACTTGAACACGTGATATGCATTGCAGCATGCAGAATGTTTGACATCCCCAATCTTCCCTTGTCAAAGCAGAAGCAGTATCTGATCCCACGGCTGCAATGGCTTCATTCCTTGAAAAACTGCTAGCAGCTATTGTGTTTTTCAGATTTATTCTATAACAGGGTTTCAAAGTTGTCTCTTGAATGTCAGTATCAAAGATAAGGGTGGTTTTATGCCTATGTTTTGGGCTGTTATATTTTTGCAGAGTGAAATATACTTTTTTGAAATGTCTTTTTAAGGCTTTCCTTGCTAATGAGTGTTTTCAGAAATAAATGCTGGGTGTCATAAAAAAATTGTTTTGCATTTCCATTTCATTTCCTGTCATTTTATAAACTCTCTTGAAATTGACCTTTCAAAATAGTAAACAGATGTTCTAATAATAATTAACAAGTATTTCTGCAAGTAGGGGAACTAACGGAGACCGCCGAACTATGAGTTTCTGTTCTTCCCTATCTTCAGCCCCCTTTACTGCAACAGCCCCCATTTTTTCCTTCCTTTCTTGTTTCCCTATGATCTCAGCTCCCACTGCCAAAGCCTGCAGATAGCCTGTAGATAATCATTTCCCCTTGGTACCTTGCATGCCTCCAGGCTCTCTTCAAAGTCTAGTAATTACCAGCTGGCAAAAAGCACTGCGTGCTGTGGCTGGTTCCAAAATATACATGTGAAAACTGACTGCTCACTACATACAGGCTGATTGTTCAATGTCAGAACAAGCAGAAAAAAGTCATAGCACTACCTTTCTGAGATGAGGTTTTTTTCCCAGATTCATAGGGTATTAATTTTAGCCTTTTCCTCTTACTCTCTTATTAATTTTCATGAAACTTATCAGTACCTTGCTCTGTTTTCTTGGAGACTTCTAGACCTTGTCCAACATGATTAATTCAACAGTGATTTCAGTTGTTAGTAAGGAAACTGATAAACAAATGGATGGACAGAAAATTGCATAAGGCTTCAGGAACACAGAATAAAAATTAGATTGTCATAATGCACGTGCTCTGAGCTCAGTAGACTTCATATCTATTCTTGAATTTCACATCATAACATCACCTCATCAGCAAGAGAAATATTATCGTCACTAATTCATAAATGTCTCAACAGAGGCATGAAGAAGTTGAGAGACTCCTCAGGGTCACAGACCAATTCCATGGCAAGGACCATGGATATTTTTTTGGCTGTCCTGTACTGTAACTTCAAAGCCACTGTACTTAATTGGCTCTTTGGTACAGGTGTGGCTTTGTCATGCAGTAGCACTGGGAATAAAGGTACAAGGTACCTTGCAAGGTACAAAGATTCATCCATCTTACACATAGTGGTTGCTGTCACCTGAACCTCACTTGAATGAGGAGAATGGGATAAGTGACACAGTAGATTTATGAAAGTTATTTCTTCTATTCCAGACACCTATCATGTAGGCCCTTGACTTATCTCATCCTCAGATCCTTCCATGGTCCCATGGCTGTTTCTTTAACCTTTCCATGGATCTGCTCTTGCACTGATTTCTCCTAGGATTAGGTTTGCTACTGAGCACCTATGAATCAACTCCTTTCAAATTCAGACCTTCTTGATCAAGCCCTATCTGCTGTCCCTGTCTTCCCCTTGAAGGAGATGACAGCTCCCTGCCACAGGATACCCTACTACCAAGGATATCAAATGGCCATTAATGTTATTTCCCAGTGCCTCTGCATTGTAGAGGAATCTTATTTCCTTTCACAGGTGGGAAAAAGGAGGCACAATGAGGTTACACAAGTCATGTAACTTTGATGAAAAGTGAATTAACTTCAGGAGCCCTAATGTGAAATTCTACCTCTCAGTGAACCCAACAACAGAAATGTTATTCCTCAGCTCTTTCTCCCATAATCACATGATTCTCTTTGCCTGGAGCTGTACCACTTGATCTGAAAGGCTTTAGCTTCAGTTGAGTTTCCATGAGTTTATTGCATGGGTCTATCTTACAATTCCTTAAAGTCCTTGGGTATGATCCTCGCCCCCAGTCTCTATTTGCTGATCTGGTTCCGTGACCTCCTCACACACCTCATAAAGAGAGGTTAAAGAAACTTACCAGGTAACATTCTGTCCTTATGTATGTTTTTGCAGACAGAATACAGAATGGGAGTCTGTATGACTAAGGACCCAAAGAACCCCATGGAAGCTTCAGTGATTTGAATAGCTATTGGTATCTTAAACAACAGTGCTTAGATCTTCCTATGCCTCACTGCATGAAACGTGTTTACACTTATGAGTTTAATTATTTTTAATCAAATCATTTTAATAAACCACAAATATTCTGTGTATGCCTATTCTCTATTCTCCAGACTGAGGTTTGTCCACTGGAGGGGAAGAAAAAAGAAATTGTGCCATAGTTTTTAAAGAGAGCTCCACTAAAACAAAACAAAGCTAAGCGAAGAAAAGCAAATCAAAGCAAAACAAAACAGTTATTTCATGTCTGTTTTTCTTTCAAACTGCTATGCTGCTTATCTATGAATCACAGAGGAAAAAAAAAACAAAACACCCAACAACAAACCAGTCTTGTAAGTTATCTGCTAGATAATGATAGAGGCAACCTGGATTCAGTTTCTGCCTGTCATTGTGACTTTTGAATGACTTTAGGCTAGGTGTTTCCTCTCCTTGAACAGAAGTATCAAAACATATTCTTGCATTTTTGGCGGAATCAAATCTTTAGTTCAACAGACAAGCCATGCCTGTCACTATAGCCCTGTATGCACATACGGTCTTGATCTCAACTGATGTCTCTAGGTGTTAATGCAATGCAAAGACTCTGTAATCCAAACCTTGCAGTAAACTGTATTGTCTAAGTCAATCATCTTGTGCAAAATAAAAACTCCGAGGATCCCCTGGCAAGTAAAGAAATAGATAATGAACAAGCCCACCACATTTCAGATCATGCTGTTTTGGGTGAGAAAATGAATTTCCTAATGGTGTGATGGCAGCCCTCAGTTGTTCTCTCTAAAAGATCCCATTGAAATTACTGCCTTACTGCACTTTACATTTTATTACTGGAACATGGCAACAATGGACTAAAAACAAATTTAAGCATATTGTCACCCAACCACCTTGCCATCGAGGATTATAGCTGTTTATGAGCTACGATAATCTCTTCACTACTTTCCTCAATTAAAAAGGGAGCGCTCTAGTCCACCGTAAAATGGGATTAGCAGTGAGCATTGCTGGCTGAGGTTGAACCCAATCCACTGTAGGTTCTTCTAGAACAGCAATTCTTAAATGCCTCAGGGCCACTAGTTTTGGCTATCAGGAGCCCTGCTTGTGCCTACTGTGCTTCAAGATAACCCACACTATAGTGCTTTGACAACCAGACTTGGTCACTGTGGATCTACATGGGACTTTCTGTGGAACATGACTTCTGGCCTGCCATTTTTGCTGAAAACTTCTGTGTGAAATTCTTAATTTGTTGAAATGTACCAATTTCAGTCTATGGTTTTTTTTTTTCCAGAAAATAACTTTCTGACTGCAGCTATGTGTCTGTGAAGCAGAAAGTCACTCGCCCCGAAAGATCTGGTTGCTCGGTGACTAGTAAGATCCTCTTCAGCTGTATAAATAATGAAATATTAAGGACAGACCCTTTATTCCTTTGATTAAAAACTCATCTGGGATGTGAGAACTACACACAATAAAGTCCTTGCTCCAATAAAGATGTATTTATTCGCATAAAGAGCTTGGGCATCAGATAGTGTGAGAAAGAGTCACCTTAGGAAGCTCCAGGAATATTTTGATGTTCAATGTGTTTTTTCAGAAAATCAAATGGCTACAATTGGTAAAGACTACAGGCTTCTTTTCCCCCTCTTCTCAAGAGGGTCTGGTTTGACTTCAGTATGAACATTTTTCAAAATCCTGTAGAGTTTTCTGGGGACAGGAAAACCATTTCCTTCCCAACTCTACATGGCATCCATCACCACAGAAGCAGACACTCAAATACTAATGGTGCCTGTAAAGCATAAATTGAACTCTGCTAAGTAAAATTAAACCAATTAATCATAGGCCAAAACTTCAGAAAAAAAAAATAAAACAACCAGAAGTCTTTCTCTGTCTTTCAGACAGCCGCCAACTTCTGGGACTTGCAGGAGTCTCAGAGGACCAGCATGTTGCTCTGCTCTTGCAACAGCTGTGTCGAAAACAGAACTTTAAACATGGCCCATAGCATTACAATTTAGAGCGTTACCCTAATCTCAAATAACTAGGACTCAAGTTTCTTTTGTTTTGGTAGAGCAAGGGTAAAAATTCCCTGAGGATGGTTTGTTTTGTGGTTTGCTACGTCTTTCTGACCCTAGTTTTCTATTGAATATAGGTATCTTCTTGCTTTTTCTCTTCCTTTTCTTATGATGACAGCTGTCATACATGCACACACACATATACATAGGTATGACAGGTATACACTTGGGGAAATATTCAGACCTTAGCAGTTATAATTCCTTTTAAGTGAGTCTCCCTTGACTTTCAACAGCTTATCTTTCTTCATTGACCATAGAGGGATCCTCAGTGGCTACTCTTGCAGGCATTAACATTCTTCTTGAAAAATCTTTGCTTTTTCAAGCTGGACAGATGGTTTGTGTGCAGATCCAGAGAGGAAATGCACTTTCAACAATGCCATTTGTATAGGTGGTGACAAGCCAGGTTGGCTCATGGAAGGTGGAATTCACACCGTTGCTCTTGTGACTGGTAGCACAGTGGATGGTTCTCCGTTAACGTACTGTGAATGGCTGCATATGTGCTGTCTGGCAAAAGGGCCTCCATGCTATAATGCATTTGCCAGGAGAGTCCCTTACTGCTTAGCTCAAGTGATTCTGGATTTAAAAACAGTTCTGATGTTGTGCCATGCAGATTCACCTGTGCAATCTCTCATCCCACCTCCCTCTTTAAGAAAAAAACACCCTCTCCTCCTACTTAGATAGACAGGTATCCTTTGTCATTAAAGAACAGATCAGATGATTTGGAGCATAACATGCCACGTTGCTCCAAAAAGATTTATAAATAATCTTTTTTTGGCTTCTTACCAGATTTAAGACCACAGTTGCCAAGTATCTCATGAAGGGTGATTTGAACATTATTCAGGAATCCTCCCAAAAGCAGTATAGATCAGAAAACACATTCCACAAACTACCTAGTTCTGCAGACTCAGAGTGTATCTGAACTCCTTCTCTTTGACATAAATCCAAACAACAATTACTCTGAGATAATGTTATATCCTGGAAGAAGCAGTGGTGGCTTTAAGTACCTGGGAACTTAAGGGGTTTGCATTTTGGTCCAGACTTTAATCTCATTTTACTTGTTTGGGAAGAGGATGCTGCTTCTCTGTAAGTGCCCAGTAATACATATCTTTTTTTTTTTTCTTTTTTTTTTTTAAAAAAAAAAGGTTTGGAGATGAACAAATGAAAAATACAGTGTAATATGTAGCCTTACACAATTCTTTCAAACTCCATGTATTGGGCTGAAACCTTTTTCTATGCACAGAATATAGAGCTGTGAAGTGGAAGAGGCCTTGAGATGCCATCTTACGCATCCCTTGAGCCAAGCTTGGGCCATCACACATGCCTAAGGCATCACAGATGCCTACTTAGCCTCTATTTAGAAGCACACTTTACCTTCTCAGAAAAGCCAGTGTTTCTCTACACTTAGCTTTAGAAAGTTTGTTGAAACTGGATTTTCCTCTGCATTCATTTTTCTTGTACTATCTATCTTTGGTGAACGTTCATAGAATTCATTCATGTCCTTTGTGAGCAACATTATTATACTGGAAATTTTAAGACTGTCACTCAGCCTTCACTTCTCTTGACTGAACAAATTCCACTTCTTCAACTTGCCTTCAGTCCTTTCACTGGACTCTTGCACTGCTCACACAAATTCATGGTACATCAAACTGGTCATGGTGCCTCTCCTAAGGTATTTATTAGGAGTAAGTAATGCACTGGGCATGTGTGTTTTGTTCTACATTGCAATATGATATTTATGACCTGTAGTGTATTATAGTGAGTTTCACTCCAAACATGCTATGATCTTCAGGCACAGGTAGACAGATGTGCTCCCTGTAGTGCATCTGTTTGCTCCCTAGTGAACTCGTCATACTTTCTTATTTTGGAGTCTTTACCAAGATTAGTTTTAGTTCTCCATATCTATTGGTTTATCTATATGTTTGCAAGCTCTCTTTGCTTGGCTTGAATCTCTAGGCTAGGAAATGTGGTCTATTCTCTATTCCTGGTCATTGATAAAAATATTGAACGAAATGATCTGATTGTTGCAAATACTCACATGGAATCTCTTTCACTAAAATAATTTCAGCACATACACTTGTGATGCAGTTTTGTCTAAGAGTAGCTTTATTAACAGGTTGATTTCTCAAAGCCTTTCCAAAGCAATACTGATGTTAAGGAATAGGGCTTACACTGGGAATAGAACTGTCAAAGATAACCATTGAAAGAGCTCTTCTGATTTCTTTAAAAATATTCTGTGAGAAACAACACCGGTCTCTCCTGATTTGGAAACATTAACTGATCCAAACAATATCTTACCATACCTTTCTTGTTTCACTGATGGTTGTTACTCTTTCATCCCTGATATTAATTTTGTTAGTCATCCAATAGCAGATAATCTATCTAGGGAAGACTATAGCAAAAAGGCATTAAATGCTTCAGTCACACCATCAGTTATTTTCTCTCTCTGTTCACCAAGTCATTGTCCTGTGGTCACATTTCTTTTAGTGGCAGAACTGCTTTAGGCAGCTCTCAGCCCCTCCTCCCTCTATCCCTTTGCCATATCTCTTTCCCTTGCATTACTACTCATCTGTGCCAGTACGACAGTTTGCAGGACCACATGGTGAACAAATTAACTGATTCAAGTTAAAAATAAACATGTTTTGCTGGGTTATTTCTTCATGCTCTTTCCTTCCTCTTCTTATTATTACTAACACACCTACCCAATATGCTTTTATATTGCTGTAAATCCTTTCCATAACATTTTGTCTTTTCTGTTTTTATCCATACATGCTTATATTATTTCCCACTGATTTAATTCACCACTTTTCTATCACTCCTTGATTTTCAGAGTGGAGATGATCAAGTACAGACAAGCTTGTATTAATCTTCCTAAACATACCATATGATGTTAATCTTAGCCCAACGTTGTTTCACTCAGCTTTTTCCTCTTATATTTGCTTCCTGTGATACCTCTTCTACCTATTAGCTGTACTTACTGATGTCTCCTTTCTTAAAGCCTCTTAGCATTTTACTTTCTGATTTTCCCTCTTAGCAGGAATCATGATATTCACTATCCTTCTAGTTTCTTCTTATTTAATTTTCTAATCAATGCATAGAATCATAGAATCCTTACAGTTGGGAAAGACCACTACGATCATCTAGTCCAACCATTAGATGGACTAGTTTACCATGCCCAATAAACCACCACATCTGTGGTTCAGAACAGAATCTACAGGAACATTTTCTCTAGTGAACTGTCCCAGTTTTGAGGTTAAAGCCCACTTCCCAAGCACCACGAGAGTTTGCCATTTCTGTTGTGCTTCTACCCCAGCTGATATTTGCTGTCAGTGCCTCCCACTGACACTAGCACACAGAGATTTAGATGTTCCGTGTAGCTGTTCATACCATCCCTGTCATCTCGCCTGCCTGCTCTGCTGGTTACCACAAACATATCCCTCTGCTCTGCTTGTTTCTCTGTCTTTTTCACTGAGACAGTTTCAGCAAGTCCATCTCGAATTGAATCCTGTCTCTCAGAGCCAAAAATTTGTCCTTGATCTATAAACCACAATATCTTCTCTCTTTTCCTTCATCCTCTCAGAACAAGCTGTACCTTTTCGCATCAATATTCCAGCCATGTGAATCAGCCTAGCAAACCTCTGCTAAGCCAATTAAGACATAATTCTAATTATGTATTAAGATTCCCACTTCCTCCGGCTTATTCCCTATGCAACTTACATTAGTGTACAACCACTTAAAATGTTCACAAGATTGACCCTGTGGTTTTCTTTTTATCTCCCCTTTGAACTTCTATGTTTACACTCTTCTTTTCCTGACATATTTAAGTTCATCCTTGCCACCTGCATTTATAACTGGTAAGCAAAGTACTGCAGTTATGCGGATCAGTACCAAGGTAAATCATAGTACTCAAATATAGCTGTATTAAAATATTAAAATCTTCTTAAGCACTTGAGTTTTACAAAGGAAGATCTCTTCTCTGACATAGCAGGACAGCTATTGGGCATGCTAATAGCGCTAAAACAAGAATGACTGAGAAGGATAAGTAAAGGTTAAGTGGAAAAATATCATCCTCAAATAAAAATCACCCAGTCTAGGAATGAGTCATGTAAATGATTTGTCATTAATAGTGATTTTTTTCCAAATCATGTTAAGCCATGCCCACACCTTATCCCTACCTCAGGCTATCATAAACACTGCATATTACTTTATTTGGGAATAGTTCTTTCTTTTTATTTTATTTTATTTTTTTGTCTTGGAGAATACATCCATAAACTCTCTTGAATGATCAAATCCCAAAGAATTTCAGAATGCTGTCAGTGCAGCCTCTCCCTATATTTCCTCATGTTTTGCTGTTTGTGTTCATGCAAATCAGTACCTGTATGTGTTCATGTATGTACTCAGACCACTCAGGTACACAGACACCAGATCAGCTATAGCTCCCTAAAGGTTACAAGGAGACCAAAGAAGAAAAAATGGCCACATTACAGTACAGCTGTAATAACAAATGATAATATTTTACTTAGCATTTCCGTAGCACTTTCCATACATCATGCACTTGTATTTTGGCAGCAGCTTTCTGTGCATCCATGCTTTTTCTTGCTGACATTCTCCAATGTGGGAAACTATTTAATCCTAATCACCTTAAATTTCCTTTGCTGTCCCAGAGCATGTGGTACCAGTCATAATTAATAAGGTACCACTGGGCCCACTGGTATCCTACAGAAATGCTGTTAATATGAAGCAGGCTGTAAAACTGGGGTCAGAACACATACATCAACAACAGCCTTTGGTTCCTCTGTGCTGTAGGTCTTTATTGAGTTAGGTAGAAAACCACTATGCCTATTTTACACAAGCAAAACTCAGTGGCAATCCCCCCAAATAAGTTCTCGGTGGCCTCAGTTCATGAAACTATAAGGCTGATGATCCTTACATTTAATGAAAGAGTCATGGTAATTTTACACTGCAGTCAAAAATTAGGAGATTGAAGACAAAAAGTGCACAAAACCTGTTTAATTGTAAAGAAGAGACTATGGGTGTAAAGGTTTATTTTTCTCAGATACAGACAGCTCCAATAGGACACTGAGATCCTGTGGATCTATCAACAGTGGAAGAGCCCTGAACCCAAAATCAGGCTGCATGGTGAAATACCTGAACCTAGGTAGGGTGGATCCAGCCCTATATGACTCATGCGGACCTGGCAGCAGAGTCAGGACTACAGACAACTTCTCAGCTACCTACACACTGCTGTAATGATCACACTGTTTCCTGCAGAGCAAAGCTTGCATGAAGGAAACCATGTGCCAGATGCTCACAGCAACTCCCTAGCCACTGCCAAACCCAGGCACTCAATTTACTGTGCACCAATTCCTACTGGTAGGCATCCTCCTTGGAGTCTTAAATGCATATGTCATTTTAAAACAGGTTTGAATATACAATAGAGAAACAAGCAGCCTCAGGGGGTGGGAACCCTTAAATCAAGGTCACCATCATGTGAAAGTAGATGGTTCATCTCCCGTGCAAGCAGCAAAGTACTGCAGTGCTAATAAAATAAGGCCTGCTCACAGCAGAAGCAGGAATATCTTTCAGCCCACTCTCTGTGATAATAGATGTAGTAACGTTTTGACTACCGCCTTGTGTTTACTGTGGGTGTTAGTTGAGACATTTCCATGTAAATAAAACGTTTATCAAGCTCACAAAAATGTCTGCAGAGCAATTATTGCACAAGAATGGTGAGCACTGGAGAAGCAGGCTCATTCATTGATTCCATCCTCCTGCTTAGGCTTGTTGCAGAGGAAGCTGCCACTTTCACAGATGTTGGAATTAGGTCAGGTCTCCTGTATAGAAAATACATAGGCCAAGGAATAAGGCTTGGCACCAGGAGACCTGGTTTCTATTTGCATAGCTTCTGCTGAGTTACTGTATGGCCTTGAGCAACTCACTTTGCTGCTCCATGATGATGTTTCCCACCCATCTGTAAAATGGGGTTAATGGTACTTAGCAGCCTTTGCAAAGTACTTTTGTGATACAGAGTTGACAATTATGGTGAGAGCTAATTGTTCTCCCTCTCTCCTTAGAGAGAAGTTCCTTCCCTTTTGGGACTGTAAACCCAAGAACATTTTCTGCTTGCTGTAGTGTTTGTATTTGCATTAACGGTAACATCCTTTCCCATAACTTCTCATATGTATGGTGTGCAGCATCTGAGATTGAGTCTGTGAGGCTGTTCAACCTCATAGCAACTATGGGCATTGCAACAGAGTTCATAATCCAGAGATGACAAAAAGAGGCAGTAGAAAGGAGGTTGTAGCGAGGTGGGGGTCAGCTTCTGCTCCCAAGTAACAGTGCTAGGACAAGAGGCAGTGGTATTGAGTTGCACCAGGGGAGCTTCAGGTTTGATATTAGGAACAAGTTCTTCTCCAAAGGAGTGTTATGCATTGGAACAGGCTGCCCAAGGAAGTTGTGGAATCGCTGTCCTCGGAGTTGTTCAAGAAAAGGGTAGATGTGGCACTGACTGACATGGTTTAGTGGGCATGGTGTTGGGGTTTAGTGGGATGAGTTGGGGTTGGACTAGATGATCTTATGGTCTTTTCCCCCCTTAATGGTTTTGTGATTCTATGAAGCCCATGTCTCCTGGTCTCCAGGTTAGAATTAGCCACAAGAACTTCCATCTTGTCTGCCACAATGTCCTTCTGGATTAATAGCAGACATTACCTTGAGGCAATTTTTGGTGGTTTAGATTTCGTTTTGCAAAATATTCACACATTCCAAATAACTGCTCTTTTTAAAGAATGATCACTGACTCTATGCTGTAGTGGAGTAAGTATCTAAAATTTCTTAACTGCTGGATAAGAAGGCCTTCAGAAACCATATCTTATTAGCACATTAATTGCAGCTGTCACAGACAGCAATTATTTGCTCAATTTTCCTCAAATTCATCATTTTCTTAAAAAACAAAACCAACTCCAAAACTGCAGTAATGAATATTCAGAATATTCTGGCACTTGAAAACCTCTTCTCGCTTTTTTAGCTGTCTGTGTCCTCCTCTAAATGGCTTACACACCTATCAGGCATGTATGATTGACAGCTGTCCTGCATGTGTAGAAAATCAGAGTTTAATCCCTCATATCATAGACAAATGTACTTTGGCAGTTTCAGTGCTGAGCAGCACATACTGTGCCATCTGCCCAGAACAGGTACTCTCTAGAGCAAATACCAACTTGTCTCAGCTCCAGTGGACATTAATGGTTCATCTACAGTTACCTGGACACTGAAAACCATCTACAGCTATTAGATTTGCAGCACTAGGAAGGGGAATATTGCATGTAATTCCTGTGATTATGCCTCTCCTTTAGTTATATCAACTAAAAAGATCAGGAAAACACGTTTCTCTTCTTTAGTGTTTCACTAAGTCCAACTTTTTGCCCTATCCTTGGTAGTGTTCAAGGCCCGGTTGGGGCACTGCACAGACTGATCTAGTGCCTGATTTAGTGGCTGGCAACTCTGCAGGTAAGTTGCAACTAGATGATCTTTGAAGTCCCTTCCAACGCAAGCCATTCTATCATTCTATGATTCTAAGCTGTTTGCCTCGATACACTCCATCAGGAGCGGAGAGTGCAGTTTAGGAGAATTACTGCATCTCCAGAGGTAATTCCTTCAGACTTGAGGAACACTGGGTCTAAAAACCATTCTCAGCTGCCTTAATGTGGTTTTTAACAAATGCACTCTTGTATATATATATATATATAAATGAGCAATAAAGACTTTACACTGAAAAATTGTAAGTTTGGGAGGTGATGGATTGGGCTGCCAGGAGCCTGTAGGGAAAGGAAGAATATATGCCTATTGTTGGAATGCTGAGGGAGCTGATGCTTTGTCCACGTGCATCAGATCTTTAATGTGCAGGCAATTTTAACTGTAACATTGAGCTGGAACAGTATATGCAAAATGAATTTGTTATGATGGAATATTTAGTATCATTATTTAGATTAGTGCACTTTATCACTAGACAGGGCTTTTATGACCATCTAGCGTAACCTTCTACATATCACCTAGCAATTTTTGTAGCTTCATAACTAATACCAGAGCTGCAGCACATCTTTTAGAGAGGCATCACATCTTGATTTAGAACCTTCAAGTCATGGAAAATCTAACACCTTCATTATAAATTGTTCCCAAGGTTCATTACTCTTGCTGCTAAAATTTGCTCCTTATCTTTAGTTTGAATCTGTCTGGCTTCGACTTCCAGTCACTGGATCTTGTTATACCTTTGTCTGAGAGATGAAAGAGCCCTATCCTATTGAAAATTGTCTTCTTATGTAGGTACTTACACAGTGTCAGAAAGTCTCCTCCAAAACTTCTTTCCAACAAGCTAAATACGCTCAGTGTCAAAATTATTCTTTCTTGGGTGGGAAGACTAATGGTGCCAAACTCAGGCAACTATCTGTGACTACTTGCCTCAGCATCCTTCTGTCATCAGTGGAGGTTCCTCCAGAAGGCAGTTTAACTCATCTGAAATGTGAGCATCCCCTGAAGGTACCAGTCTCTCTCCAGTAATTATTTAAGTGTTCCAGGGCAACTATGACCTTCACTTGGATGCCTCCTCGAAGAGACTGAAATTTAGTGAGATTTCCAACCTTTAAATCATCTCTTTATCTCCTTGTAAAATCCCTTCTATTTTCTCAACAACTTTTCAGAAGGGTAGACGTGGGAAATGGAGACACGTCATCCCTGTCTTCTCCCACTATCCTAATACATGGTTAATGCCTTTGTCCTCCTGTTCAACTTGCATGTGTTTGACCAAGAGCAAAATTAGCCTCGTGTCTTAGCCATTAGCTCCACATTCAGAGTTCATATTCAGCACATTGTCTGCAGTGACCTTTCAGTCATTTTTTTCAGAGCTTTTGCTTTCCCAAATACAGTCCCATATCCCCTAGGGCTCAGAGATACAGAATTTTCAATTTGGGGTTATATTAAAATAGATTTGTAGTGTACTCAGAGCTGCCAATCAGGATCAGGGCCTCACCACGCAAACACACAGTGAGAGACAGTCCCTGCCCTGAAGAATTTACACTCTAAATTAGACAAGACAGACAGTAGTAGTGTGTGGGGGTGGTTAGATGAAGGCACTGAAAAGTGAAGGCCGCAAAGAAATTCGAGGTTTCCTAGACCTTCCCATCCTCACTAACTTATAAAAATGATGTACAGGTGTTGTATTCCTGATACCCACTGAACAGCTCCATCCCAGCATCATTCTTGCCACGACCCCAATTGGCTGCAGGTACAGGGCTGCTATGGGTTGACTTGTTATGCCTGACATGCGGGGAGAGTCTAAGTGCATTTTTGGCAGCAGCATTGACCAGATGGGCTCTGCATTGCAAGAAGCCCCAAGGCCAAGAGCATGGCTGAGATGAAGCCTCCTGCCAATGCTTCTCCAAGGCAGAGACGTAGCACATGGCTGTGGCAAATCAGAATTATTTGACTTGGAAAGGGTCACTGAAGGTCGAGTAGTCCAACTCCCTTGCAATGAACAGAGACACCTGCAGTCTGATCTGGTGCTCAGAGCCCTGTCCAGCCTGACCTTGAATTTCTTCAGGGACCCATCACCTCCCCGGACAACCTGTGCTAGTGCTTCTTATTGTAAAAAACTTTTTCCTTATACCCACTCTATATCTCCCCTCTTTTAGTTTGGACCATCTCCCCTTGTCCTATCACAACAGACCCCACTAAAGAGTCTGTCCCCTTTCTTTCTTATAGTCCCACTTTAGATACTGAAAGGTTGCTCTCAGGTTTCCTCAGAGCCTTCTCTTCTCCAGGCTGAACAGCTCCAATAATAATTGAACTATGAAGGTTTTTAGATATATTCAAGCTACCTCTGTCAACACTGACTATCAAGCTGAATAGTTTTCTGCCTCACAACAGAAAGTGCAAATCTGGGTGAGCTACTGAGAATAAGATGGTGGAGTGTGAAGCACCCACTTTCATCTGTTTTCAAGCCCTCCTTTTGCTTTGGGCAGCAGTGCAGGTCATGGATGCATCAATACGACGGAGGTAGGATTTGCATTGTATCTTTTCCTGTGGATCCTTTCATTTGAATTCTATATAACATTTTCCCACTTTCAGGGAAAACAAAGATCTGACCTGTTTTAATCTTACTTTTTCTGCCATCACCTAGATTTTATTCCTCTGCAGGTTAAGCTACTAAGAAAGCACAATGAAACAGAACAAAACAAACCTGTTTTAGCAATCTATTCCTGCCACTGAAGGAGCAGTAAGTACTTTCTTGGGAAGAAAATAATTTAATAGAGATATTTAAACACACTGTAAAATCATTTCTAGAAAATAACATGCAGCTTTTGAAAACAGATTCTCTATGACAAGAACCTGCAAAATGCCGAGCAAACTCACTTCCGCACCATGCCCTTGGGAGCTGAAGACAATCAGAGTTTAATCCTGCAGGAACTGTAGTCAAGAGCAGTAAGACAAGGCATTCAACACCTTCCAGCAGGTGTTCAGCTTCAGTGCTGCTGTTCTCTGTGCACTGTTCTCATTTATAACAAACCCTGTCCTGCTCAAAAAATAAACCTTTGCTAAATGTATCCGATCCTTTCACAGCTCCCAGCATTGATTATATTTTCAAAGTGATGCCGGGGCAGATTGGCTAAGTATTTTCAAGCCAGGACTACAGGGTAAAGGCAGGCTTTTCCTCATGATGGTTGCTCACCGTTACTCCAGGTTGGGGTCAGGAACTTGGTTGCTCATGACCCCATGACATCAACAATGTAACACTCAAAAACAGAATGGGGGAAAAGTCAAACAAGAAAGAAGTGAAGCAGAAAACTGCAAGAGGCATCTGATGAGTCTAGGGCAGTAAGAGCAAACAAGGGTTCTCTGAGGAAGAGGGGTGAATGCTGGCCATATTATATCATAGAATCTTAGAATCATAGAATAGCTTAAGTTGGAAGGGATCTTAAAGATCACTGAGCTCCAAGCCCTGCTGTGGGCTGGTTGCCATCCACCAGATCAGGCTCTCCACGGCCCCATCCATCCTGGCCTTGAACACCTCCAGGGATGGAGCACCCACAGCATCTCTGGGAAGACTGAAGCATAGACAACCTATGTGACATTATGCTTTCAGACTCAGGGCATTAGAATGGAAAATGAGTGCTAACATCTCTCCTTTACCTTACAGAAAAAATATAAATATCAATTAATTAACTTTCCTCAAGGACAAAGCAAAAAAGAATGTTGAACAACTCAAAGAAGAACATGAGAAAATCAGTATGTTTGCTTTTTTTCAGTGAGCCACAAAGAAGTTGAAAATTATGTACCTAGCTATATAACGTATTTATTATAATTATTTATACATATTTAGAAATGAAAGATAAAGACATCTAAGTACCCTCCACATCAGTTACTGAATGAAGTAAATAGTTAAAAAGCTAAATACCATACAAATAAACATTGTGTATTTAATTAATCCTCTATAAACAAGGCAATAAATGTCTCACAGGGAACATTCATTTTGGATTTCCTATGTTCTTCAGTATTTGAATTTGAAGCATTAACAACATTCCTCCACTCTGATGTTTTTCGGTTTTTGGTAGCAACATCATCTCTCCGACTAAAGTGCCTGCTTGCCCTGTGCTACACTTGGGGTGAAAAAAAAAGGAAAAAAAAGGAGATAAAGCCAGATGTGCTGGGTACTAATCTGATTGCTTAACGTGTTTTTGGAAGATGCTCTGATACCATGATGATTCAAGTTAAATGAGAACTTGCAGATAAATGGAACTAAGCCCCAGGTTGTCAGTAATGAACTTCAACTAACTCACACTGCGCCTAAGCCCAACAGCACTGGGCACTTTTACATCCCACAGAAGGCAATGATAAGGCACGAGTACACTCATCTCCCTGTGGATCCAAGATATGATACCACTTGCAGGCAAAATGACATTAGCTGCTTACTGTGCTGCAATTTTTAATGGTTTGTATGAAAAATTTGTATGAATGATATAAAAATCAAACAGAGTTATGGAGGATGTTCCCTTAGATCTCAGCTGAGTTGTACTTTATTAATATCCTGTTTTCTCTTTGTTTACAGCAGTGATTGTTTTTATGAGTGGATAAAGCGTACTTTGCTCATTTGTTTTTATTTAGCATGGGGAAACATGAAAAAAAAAAGAAAAAACTCCTTGCTGTTTCCCTCTTCTTCCTACCCACATGTCACACTCACACCAAAGGAAGAGTTATATTAGTGGTAGCAGAAGTGCCACTAAACACAGTTGTTGCTAGCAGGGTCCTGGCACTGTTTCCCTGACGATGTGCCTAGGTACCATGGTGACGAACATGGAAGTGTTCTGAATGAGGACATCTACCCTTTGCTTTTTCCCTCAGATTTTCTCTTGCTGCTGCCAACAGTTCTGCGGCTGTAGCAGGGACAAGAGTGCATACAGGACTGCAAGGTTGTTTAGAACCTCTGTGGCTGATGACACAGTCAAAGAAACATAGCATCACAGAATGATTTTCGTTGGAAGGGACCTTAAGGCCCATCCAGTT
Source organism: Numida meleagris (assembly GCF_002078875.1). Classification (NCBI taxonomy): domain Eukaryota; kingdom Metazoa; phylum Chordata; class Aves; order Galliformes; family Numididae; genus Numida; species Numida meleagris. The sequence goes on along the minus strand of NC_034409.1, from coordinate 189,914,069 downwards.
CCAACTCCTGCCGTGGGCAAGGACACAGAATCACAGAATGATAAGAGCTGGAAGTGACCTGTGGAGATCATATAGTCCAACCTCCTGTTAAAGCAGGCTCCTTAGAGTAGGTTGCACAGGAAAGTGTCCAAGTGGGTTTTGAATACCTCTGGGGAAGGAGACTCCACAACCTCCCTGGGCAGCCTGTTCCAGTGCTCTGTCACCCTGAAAGTAAAGACATTTTTCCTGATGCAGGAGCTTTCTGGGTTCCAGTTTGTGCCCATTGCTCCTTGTTCTGTTGCTGGGTACCACTGAAAAGAACCTAGCTCCATCGATTTGACTCCTGCACTATAGCATTGATAAGATCCCCCCTCAGTCTTCTCTCCTCCAGGTTGAACAGTCCCAGATCTCTCAGTCTTTCCTCATAGGGGACATGCTCTGGGTTCTAATAACCTTTGTAGCCCTTGGCAGGACTCTCTCCACTAGTTCCCTGTCTTTTTGAACTGGGGAGCCTCAAAATAGGCACAGTACTTCAGATGTGACCTCACCAGGGCACTGTAGAGGGGGAGTATAACCTCTCTCAACCTGCTGGCCACTCCAGGCTACAATTGGCCTTCTTGGCCACAAAGGCACACTACTCAGGTTGGCTCATGGACAACCTGTTGTCCTCCAGGACATCCAGATCCTTCTCTGCAGAGCTCTCTTCAGCAGGTCAGCCCCTAACCTGTACTGATGCATGCAGTTATTCCTCACCAGGTGTAGGACCCTACATTTGTCCATGTTGAATCTGATCAGGTTCCTCTCCACCAAACTCCTCTTCCTGTCCACATCTCACTTGAGTGACAGCACAGCCTCCTGGTGTGTCAGACATTCATTCAGGCTTGCATCATCAGCAAACTTGCCAAGTGCGCGCTCTATCCTTTCATCCAGGTCATTGATGCAGCCCGACCTTGAGCACTTCCAGGGACAGGACATCCGCAGCTTCTCTGAGAAACTCTCATAATGAAAAATTCATTTTTTCTAAAGACATTTATCTGTCCTTACCATGTGCTCACACTTTTAGGTAAAAAATTCCCTGACACAGGGCACTGCATGCCCTGCCATTGCTCCATCACCTGCACCATCTTCATGAGTTGCAGTGTATCTACCAGTTTGTCAGCTTAAGTGTGAACTTGTGCACAATCAAATAACGCATGGATCCATTTCTGTTGCCCTGCAGATGATGAAAAGTCATCAAAAGCTCGACCACATGTGTGTCCCTTTAACATGCCTTGTTTTTTCCAGAGATAAGTGGCATACACAAAAACTTGGGGAAATCATTCCAACTATTTGGATGAGCATCCAATATGTCTGATGAGTATGGCTAAGCCCTAAGGTGCATATTTATCATTCAGCCTTTAACATGGTAAAAAAGGATTTGAGATTTTCCTTTGAGTCCTGGGCGCTCACATTCACACTGCCCGTGCTAACACATGTAGCCAGAAGTGCAGTCAAAAAGAGAGGATGTGAGGATGCTGTGCACAATACAGTTTCTCAAGTACATGCACCTCTGAATGCATGAATGGAAAGTGGGATGAATTAGATGCAGAGCAATACATTTCCCTCTGTCTTACTACTAAGCTCCTTGCTCAGAGACATAGAAATATTATATGGACGGCTTACGAGATGTGCACACTAATACTACAGCTGCCATTTAGAAGGGTAGTGGGGAGGGAGTAACAAATGCTGCATTGTCAGTCTGCAACAATAAAGGATCATTTTCATTCCTTGTGCACAAGAGCTCCAATTATAATCTAATTCAATTCAGATTAACTATGCTTTGATGGCATTTCCATTACATAAAAAATAAATTTATTAGCCAAGTATAATGTGTTTTGACTGTAGTTCTAATGCTAATAAGGAGGATATTTAACTGCTTTAATGCTGCGTTTTAACCACAGTTATAAGCTATTTCTTCAAAATTTATAATCAAGGTGTGCAAATATTACACTGGAAACTCACAGAAAGGAAAATTATCAGGATTTACAGGTGAGCTGTTAATAAAGGTTTATAATCCACTGGGTTTAAATCCCACCCCATTAAGAATTTTTCATAGCACGCTTTCATCAAAATCTCTTTCCAAGTGCTTTGTCCCGAACTAATAGCATGGTCTGCTGAAAGGTGGCAAAAGTGATGGGATCAAATTAATGTTGCTTTAATCTAATGATTGTTAATGACTCATTGCAGGTATATCTGAACCACAGACGCCTGATCTAATTACAGCACAAGAGCTGTCCCTTTATGCTCTGTGAATGGACTCAAAGCCTTTTGTACCACCAGACTCTCCAGCAACCCTCATCCTCCCCACCGAGTTCCTGATGAGCTTGTCATCTGCTCATTGTTCATAATCTAATATCTGCTGTGAACTCCTTAGAACAAGGTGCTCACTATCGCCCACTTTCCTCAGTGCGCAAATGGAAGGAGGGTCCTAGCTAATTGCCCATTCTGATTTCTAATTGCCCATTCTGAGTGTGTATTTATGATACCACCTGGGGCTTTAGGGCATGCATTTGAGCTATTTCACATGAGAGCCTGAAGAAACCTTCCGTCCAGCCCAGAACAACAGCAGAGCTGGATCAGCTGTGCCTCACTTTGCTGGACTTCTAGTCATCATTTGTCTTTTGGCAGATTGTGCACAGGATGCTGGCATGGAGCTCGGAGGCTGACAACTCTGCCATTCGCCAAGATGCAGGAGACTCTATAGAGCCAGAACAAACTATAAAACTGCATGCCAGGAGGAAATACACTCAGCCTACACTCACCCCATTTATTACGGAAAAGACCTAACTTAAGAATCCATCTCACAGTACATGGCATTTATTTCTTAGCTTGCACTTGAACTGAAACTGCCACTGCTTGGGCAGCTTGCTTTAGTCAAAGAACAGTTGTCTTTGAATAAGCTAGATCCCTTGGCTCTGGAACCACTCAAAAATGGATGCAGTGACAGATGGAAAATTCTGATTACTCCAAACTTATATCTATGAAAGCTCCTTTTTAATTATATTCCATGGTGACAGAAAACCAGACCCCTGCTGCACTTACAAATTACTCTTTATTCAAATTTACTTCTCATTGATGTTGTTAGTTTTTGTGAACAGAATTTAACGTTTGATTTCTTTTTCACAATTCCTTTCCAGAATGAAAACACTTTTGTTGGGAATTCATCGCTGAATTAAATTGTATCTGGGGATAATAATAATAATAAAAGCACCAAAAAAACCAGCCCAACCTTTGAAGTAATATGACTTCCAAGAAAACAGAAACGTCAAAAGGAATTTGGACCATTAGTCAATCTTCTCTAATTACTTATGATGAACGATTTATCCACCCTTTTTAATACTCTTATGGGGAAAGCATGTTTTCCACAAACATCAACAATTTAATATTAAGGGCTATTTTTTCCTCAGCTTAAATCTTCTTTTTATTGCTTAATACACATCTGTACACACAATATATCTAACCCCCTGAGTCTGACATATTTTTCTTGCAAGTGTGCTTGCTTACATGGGAAAGAGATTTATTATAGCAATCTAAAAGATCAAGAAACAACAAGATTTAATGACTGGACTCTAAAGCTGGATTAATTGACTCTGCATATGCTGATTTTTTTTTCTTTTTTTCTTCTTCTTTTTTTTTTTTTTTGTACTGCTAGAGCAATTAGTCATTCAAATAACTTTTTTTTTTTTTTTTTGTACTGCTAGAGCAATTAGTCATTCAAATAACTTATCTGGAGATAAGGCAGGCTGCCTATCACTGCAAATCTCTGAGACAAGACCTTCCATCTGAAAGGGAAGATGGGAGCTACCTGTCAAGCTCTATGGCCTTGTGTTTGTAAGATGTCAGATTAGATAATCATAATGTTCCCTTCTGGCCTTAAAATTTACGAAGTATTTTTTTCAGAGTTGGTCCGTACTAGTCACCTAGGTCAAATATTAGGTCAAACATCAGTGAAAAAGTAGACATGCAGATACAAGCATCACCATGGGGCAGAAAATGGCAGTTTTCACCCTGTTAAATACTTCAGCCAGACCCTCAAAGTGATGACTAGACAGCTGAGGGCAACCTGCAGCTCTAAAACAGCAACTCAAGTGACAATTTGAGGGGAAACAACCAACACTGGAACAAAATATCGCCACCTCAGATGGCAGGTCACAGCTGCTGAAAAAGCGCTCAAGTCATATACGCATTCCTAGTGTGTAAATTAGACATAAATTTACAACTGATACATAACAGAAAACAAAACAAACAAACAAAAACTCTTCATTCCAGAGTGCCTAAACAGAATCAGTGTAGGTTTCTGCATGAGGTGGTAACAACCTCCCCTTCATGCCCAGTGCCACAACATCTGGAAAGGTGCTTGGTGGAAACACCTAATTATCAGAATGAGCTGGAAGCACTTCAGAGTCATCCACTCCAACAATTAAAGAGGTAGGAGGACTGACCTGGGTGGAAACTGCTTCTGGGAAAGTAATGACTAAGGCATTGTGTTGGTGATTCTTGTGGACTTTTACGGAAAGATTTACAGACATTTCAGTTGAATCTAGATAACGGACGGAAATATGTTAATCAAAGGCAAATGTTCAAAATGAATGGAAAAGAGGAGAAAAAGGAATATTTAGCCACTACAAAGAGTAGAAATGAGATGAATTTTAAAGAAAAGGTAATAGAAGCTAACTATCCTAAAACGTCAAAATTTACATTGAACAAATGATGAAAATAAATATCCCAAGGAGCTGAGTATGCTTCTTGATAATTTTTAAGTTAATTTCACTAGTGGAAAAAGTATTAAGAGTTGAAAAGACATAGCCTGGAAATTGAGAATTCTTAGATGAGCTCTAGTTCATATTCCATTTTTCCATTAATCTCAGGCCAAAGCCTTCTGCTCTGAGCATATTCAAAGTACTTATTCAAAACCTCTTTGTTCAACCCTCTTTTTTTTCCAACTCTTTCCTTAATAGAGCTTCAGGGCAAAAGTATACATATATCTGTCTATGTATATTTGCAGTTCTGATTTTAGAGGCTCCTTTATCACTGGCCATTATGGGAAATTCTGTCATCTAAGTGCGGAGAAAAATTCAGCATATGATGAACAGTGAGCTACACAGTACCTGAACTTCTGACCTCCTCAGTGAAAAAGAGCCATGCCAGTTTTCATCTTTTGCCTCATTATGCATTGTTTATGTACTTCTATCCAAAGCACTCCAAATATTTAAATTAATGAATAACGAGGAGTCAACGGGAGAATATCTAGTCCAATATTCCTTTCCACTAAGATTAACAAAATGCATATTTTTGTTTGATATCCCGACCAGGGTTTTTTTTAATTATTTTTTATTTTATTTTATTTTATTTTATGTTATTTTATTTTGCTTCTTTTTGTCTGGAGGGTGAGCACTACAATAAAAATGACCAACTTTAAGAAGGGGCAGCTATTATCAGCTTAATTATCAGTGAGTAACCAGACCCTGCAAGGACCTAAATGCTCACAGTTCAACAAGAGTCAGTGACTACTAAAGCTAAACAGCTGTTCTCAGGATCGGTTATTATTTGCAGAAATTGAAAAAACCCTAGAGTAAGAGAAACCATGTGAAGGTAAGAGACATTTATGGTCTTGAGGAGCTGCTGTTCCCGGGAGGCCTATAAGTAAAGACTCAAAATTTCTTATCTCTTTACAGCTATTGCAAATAATACAGAATTTCAGTGCTGGTTATAGAAATATTTTATTTGATTTAATTTTAATATAGAAATATGTTGAGATCCTTTTTTACGCACTCTCCCTTTCTTAGCACTTACCTTGCCTTTTATTCTATGTAGAGGTGCTGGATAATGCATGGAATGTATTGAAGTAGTTATTTCCAAGAAATAAATGAGCAGGCATGCATGAGGAAAGAAAGAGAAATGTGATGAGGCAGGGAAAAGAAGTGAAAATGAAAAATAAATTGTATGATGTTAAAATAACAAGAATCTTCTAAAAATGTTTTATAGGAGAAAATGAAGTAGTCCTCTCTACAGTAGTATTAAAGCAGTCCTTTTGTGTGAGTCGCTTGGAAGCAGCTCCTAAGCAAGGATTAATGATTGAATCAAGTAGAATCTTGCAAGATAACATCCCACAAGGAAAGTTAACAGAACTGCTGTAGACCTCTCTGCATCTCATGTTAGCCAAACTATACAGACTTGTTGGCACATTTACAGCATGCACCAGCCATCATCTCTGTCTTAGTCTTCTGGAAACTCAGGTGCATCATTCTCAGCACTTTCCTCTGTGCCTTACTGCAAGGACTGACTGCAGAGTGAGCAGAGGTGGGGTTTTATTCTGAAAAAACCAACTGTGCAGAAATCAGATGCACTGAGGAGGAAAAAGAAAGACTTATATCCCTCTGGACTTGGGTGCCAACATAGGCAATCACTTCATAGAGCAGGAAAGTACAAAGCACACGGCCTGTGACAGACTTTATACTGCCAGAAATGGGAGCTTGCACAGCAGACCTACAGCATGAGAAATGGGCTGTAGAGGGACTAGGAGGAAGCATGGACTGGAGTGTGCTGAACAAGCAAAGAGGAAATCATATAATCAGGTTGCAAAGGTATGGCCCTTGGCAAGACCTCTGGTAGTAAAATCTATGTTAACAATATCACCTTGTAAATTTGTTGAATGCATGTAACTGTGCTTCCTCTGAATAATATTTTTATTATGAAAAAAGCCGACCTCAAAAGATAAATGTGTTTCAAAGTAAGTTTGAATGGAGTTTTAACAGATCACTCTTTCACTTTTATAAAAGGAAAAGAAATGCAACATTCGAATATTGCTTGAGGTACAAATGAAAAATTAGTGGCCAGCTGCAAGTCTTTTTGTTTTCTTTTCCAAATTAACAATGAGGAGGCCAGCTCAGTTTGCTTTTCTGACATCATAGCGAGGGAATATTTTTTTTTCATGCAGGTTGGCAGTTGCTTAGGGGGGATATTAAACCATTTGCATTAATAATAATCAAGGACTATCTACCATCAAAACAAGTCATAGACTCGACAGTCTGATTACATCATTTTGGAGAGAGGAAATGAAGTTTAGCATTTATTTAAACACAGGGAAATGAATTTAAGAGGTTACTAAAAAAACATTAAAACTCATCTCTCACTCATTCAGTTGCATTATGGATAAGAATCAGCAGACAGGGAGAGGAGGGGGACCAAGATACACTGACCTTTGCGAGTGTTTTGTTAAGGGTGACTCATTTAGTAAAAAATGCATTTCAGTTCAGACAAATGCAGGATTGTGCGTCTAGGAACCAGGGATACAGACCATATTTAAAAGGCAGAGATTTGCTATGCTGAAACAAGATACAAGGCTTCTTCCTGGATAACCAACTGAAAATAAACATAGTGTGATGCTGTAACAAAGTATGCAAACAGAATCTTTGGATGCTTAAGCTTCAACATGGGATATAGAGGTGGTATTAGTGATAGAGGTTAGGAAGGTTTTTCCTGGACTGTTTCCAGTAGTCACACTTTCAAATAAGATAGCAATTAAGAAATATTTTGGAAAATATCTTAAAAAGATATGAGAGACAAATGTTTCTTTAAGGGAAAATCATAGTATCCCTATATATTTAGTCTATTTGTTGATGACCGAGAGTTTACTTGATCATGACTTATGTGTACTTAGAGAAAGAAGAGCTTACTGATCAAATAGTCTTCAATTTAGTGGAAGTAAAGCCGAAAAAGCTGTAACAGCCATTGTTTGGAAGATGAAACTAGACAAATTTGGACTAAAGCATTAGTGTGATTAACTGTTTAAAGAGCGTGTCTAGAATTTTCCATCGGTTAAACCAACTCAAGACTGAGCTATGGCATATCCATTAAAAATGAAATTAAAAATAAAGAGCAAAGGAACAAGCAATAGTTGTAGGCTTGTCACAGGAATTAAGTGCTATGCTACAGGACAGCACAGGACAGGCGGAGATCTACCAGAGCATTAGGTCTCCTGTGGACAACTGTGTTGCTGAAGGATGTAGGAGGGTGTCCTTATCCTTATTGCCTGTGAAGATCCAGCAACACATCCAATCCCATGGCATAAAACTGGGGTTACCTCTGAGTTCTTGATCTGTCAATTCCGATACAACTAATCATCCAAGAGAACAGCTGGCCCCAGTATGTGCCTTCTTGCAGCAGATGAGAGCCTTCTGCATTGTGTAACATTTAAAAGACTTGTTCCTCTTTCTACCTCCTTCTTTCTTGTTCGTATTTCAACAAAGCCTCTCATATCATGCAAGGTTTAGGGAGGAGATGCTCAGCTCTGTCCACCACCGAAGTGATGGATGACTGCCATTTGTCTTCACGCTGTCTTGATGGGAACTTAAACCAAATAATAATGCTGGTTCTCATTCACAACTATTTTGCATCTTAAAAAAAGAGAATTCACTTCTTTTTTCTTTTATTCTGATACTATTGTTTATACAGAATGATTCAGCCCAGACCAAAAAAACATATCTGTTCAGAAAATTACAAGTTTAACTGAGTAGTAATGTATGATCATTTTTTTTTTCTTGTTGGATAGAAGGCAAAAGACAAAAGCTTATACAATTTTCTAACTTTGAATAAATTACTTTTGGTATGGCATAATAGGTGCATTGTGCAAGTGGAAGTTATTATGATCCTGTGTAAAGGTCCTTATCCATTTTAGTTAATCCTCACTAAGACATTTTATTAGATTTGCATTTCCTTATTTTACTTTGTTAAAAGCAGATCCAAAAATGATGAGTATTTTTTAAAAAAGGAGAATGGCAATAAAGGACTGACATTATCTACACATAGAACCTGCTATAGTAGTTTCCAATACTGCAAACAGGTTTTGAGTAGATCCGTTGGAAACAATTAAGAATGAATAAATACATCAAGGCATTTTGTTTCAGACATAAGCCACCACATTAAAATGGACTATGACTGTTCACAGGATGAGAATAGCACAGAAGATTTTGACCTTGTAGAGGACATACAGAATCATACTGGGATTTCCAGGTCAGCTGCAACCGGACTCCCTCTCTGAGACTCAAGATGACACAATCTCTATCTTTGTAACTTTTACACACATCTGCACTACAAAAAAAAAAAAAAAAAAAAAAAAAAAAAAAAAAAAAAGATGATCTATCAGCTTTCTCCTCAGTAACATAAATTGATTCTAAATGGAAACACCGTTCTGCATCTAGGCCTGCCATATATTTTACAAGTGATTACTATCTTTTTCCCTTTTGTAGAACATACAGTTATGTTGTGGGACTGAGAGTATATGTGTATGTATGTACACCAGCACATTCGTATATTATGTTGGTATCCAGTGAATTCTTCTGCTGACTCTCTGAAAGGACTCTGCATTGCTCGAAGAGATCTGGGCAGACAGTACTTGAGGATCACAGGTTATAAAACACACAATGTTCTTCACCAAGGGCACAATGCTTGGTAGAGCAGCATGGAAAACTTCACTATTACAAGCATCTTGCTTAAAGGAAGAATTGTATCAACAAAGGCAAATCATTAAGACGAAAACCTGCAGGCAGCGTGGACATTCTCAGGCCAGCTGATGCTCTGGCATTATTGAGTAGCTACTCCTGTTGCACAGGGACAAGTGACACTGCTTAAGGGCAGAGACAGGGATGATAAATGATAAAATTGGGATCTGTACTACTGCTTGGTACTCTTTTTGATTTTACTCATCATTTATTCCTTAATTTTATACACTGATATCACTGCTTCCATAAATTATCACATTTTATGGTATTATTGCTAGTAAAATAAACTTTGATAGCATATTTAAAAGATGTCAAGCCTATGAAAATGAGTTTGTATTTGCAGAATACTTGTAAGTTACAGTATTTTCAATATATTACAGTCAAAGGGGAAAAAAAAAAAAAGGTGTTTAAATAAAGGTGACATAGTGAAGGTTATTCTGGCCACATATACCCACAGACACATGCAAAAATGACCTTGAAACATGTCCCATCTGCCAGGTCTTTCCATCTGACTGAAGCAGGGAGTTGCTTTACAGCCAACCCATGCTAAATAGAATGAATTCAACAAAAATGTGGCAGGCAGCTTCTTGTCAGTCTAACTAATTAAAAAAAAAGCAAACAGATGGACAAGCAATGACTCTTATTCAACAGGATTTTGGGAACTCTAAGTGAGAAGGCACTGTCATAATTTTCCTTAAGATGTAAAAAGGAATGTCGTTACAGATTTGTTTCCATTTTCTAGATCTTAGGGCTTAATCCTGTGTTTCTGACCACAAATACACATACATTCCTATTGCTCTCACACTGAACTTGCACTGCAAGAGTATGGACCTGAGTGGTTCTTGGAGAAATGGGTGAGAAAAAGGGTAAGAGAAATAGGATATCACAGATTTGGATTAATTATGCTGTTATTCTAATTTCTTTGAATCCTCTGCTTATGTATTCAGATTTTGTGCTTGGTGAATTATTACCACACTCGCAGTGGCTAGGAGGGCTGTGAAGGTAGGGGAGAGTCTGGAGGGCAAAATATGTGAGGAACAGCTGAAATCCCTTGGTTTGTTCTGCTCAGAGAAGAGAAGGCCGAGGGGAGGCCTCATGGCGGCCTGCAGCTCCTCATGGCGGCCTGCAGCTCCTCATGGTGGCCTGCAGCTCTCTATGGCAGCCTGCAGCTACTCACAGGGTGCAGAGGGGCAGCGCTGAGCTCTGCTCTCTGGTGACAGGACCTGAGGGAATGGCATGGAGCTCTGTCAGGGGAGGGTCAGGGGTGTGGGGAAAAGGCTTTGCCCCAGAGGGTGGTGGACGTGGAACAGGCTGCCCAGGGCAGTGGGCACAGCCCAGAGCTGCTGGAGCTCAGGGAGTGTTTGGACATTTCTTCAGAAATAGGGTTTGAATTTGAGGTCATCCTGTGTGAAACTGGTCTTGATGTGGGTTCATTCCAGCACAGGACATTCTCTAATTGTCTGATTCTTCCCCAGAGCAGTGAGCCTGAAGAAAGCTGAATGAGGACAAGGACACACAATTCTCAAAACATGCTCTGGGATGAGAATAAATCTAGGTACAATTGGTGCAAAGCAACTGGATCCTGCACATGATCTTAATGATGAAAGGAAAAGGAAGAAGAAAGGGTTGTTCTATATATATTGCTTCCTGATAGTCTGTATCAGGAGGCAATGACTGCTTTATTTGCAATAGTTGAGGGGAACTGAACTGGGAAGATAATAGTTGGGTGTTAATAACAGACAATAAAACTTAGTTACTACTTTTTCAAAGGAGGATGAGCCTTTACTCTACCACATTGATATGGCAAGAATCAGACAGAACGTTTGGTAGAAAAATTCTACATAAAATTGACGCTAGCCTATAACTGAAAACATGGAAGTATATGCTTTGCAATTGATTTTTCAATATTCTGTCCACAAGCATAAATAAACCATCTCATTTGAACCTTTAGCATCTCTGTAAAAGACTTTACAGTGTAAGATATCAGTTCTGCAAAGACTCAAAGACATGTTTAAATCCATATACAGGATAATGTTTACAGGGCTTTATTCAGTGTGTAGCAGTAAGCATGTTTAAGTCTTTCCTGGGCAGAAAAACTGGCAATCCCAGGAACTCAAGAATTGATGAGATGAACTGACAAAGTCATGAGATTTGGCCTGAAAGTTGTTTAATTTTGTGTGAGAGCCTCCAAAATTTCATTTTTTGACTTTGTGCATATGAGCCAACTTGCAACAGTTTCTAGCTTACAAGGCCAGCTTTCTGGTCTCTATGGGAGCCCTCACTAGAAGAACCAGCTGGGACTAAATCAGAAAAAAAGCTGCCAGATGGTGTAGCCACCTTTCTCCCTCCAACCAAAATGCCCAATGAGAAATAATTATGTGCCTCTCTAGCACAGTATCTGCCAGCCTTTTAATATTGCAGCAGCTCACTATATATCCCTCTTCCCTCCACTCTATCAATTTGAGTCTTCATCATTCACTATATCAATTCATTTCCCACTCTTCACCTTAACACATTCACAGTTTCAATATCAAAAATAACTCATGTACTCCAGAAGGAGCTGGAGGACCAGAAAAACATGAGATACGCTGGGTTTCTGGATGCTTCCAATACATCTCTCCTTTTCTGTGGCAATAATGCCACCTGCTTTTTTTGCCTAGCTCATCCCAAATACTCCTGGCAGTCCTAGAAGGGGAGAAGGGAAGTGCCATTGATCTAATTTAACATCTCCAGTTGCTTTGCTTTGCTCTAGGAAGTCAAAACTCCTAGTTAGTATGTCCAGGACAGAACAATTTCCTCAGGAGTTTTGACAGTAGATATGGTCATGATATTGACAGAATAGCATTAGCTATATGGGCAATAGCTATAGCAATAGCTAAATGGGAAACATCTATGACAACATCTGTGGGATTATTTTCCTTATTTTGATTTCATGCTCTTATCTGTAACAGTTTGCTCTCTCTCTTAACTGAATGAATAACTGTAGTATAGTTAACCCTAAATATTCCAAAATCATGAATTGCTCTCCAGAGAATACCAAGGAGCCACTTAAAGGCTGCATTGTGGTCACATTTTTAAATATGCCTTTTATGCATAGCTGAAAGCTGAGCACTTTCTGAAGGAGCAAATTCCACAAAATTGATCAAATAAAGCAAGATTTTCATCAAAATCATGACAGTTACATTAAAACTCTATGCAAGTCTTAATTTAGACAGATCAGTGGTTTTCAGCATTAGTTCACAGCCTACAGTGGGGTCTGTAGATAAGTTCTAAGAGCTTTGGAGAAGAAAACCAAAACCCCAAAATAAATGAACAAATGAAAACAAGTAAAATGCAAGTAGGCAGCTTCTCTTAGGGAAGAATTTCTCCAACTGAAGATTTTAATGATTCACATATTAAAAAATGTTAAAAATCTCTAGAATAGATTATTTTTCATTTACAGTCCAACTGGATATATTTTATTCCTTTTAAAAAGCAACAACACAAATCCCAGCAACCAAATTTCAGGGAAGAGCTGAAACCCAGATGTCCTGGTCCTGATCCCAATTATCTGAGTGTTAAAATGAGGAATAACTTCATGAATGCAAATGCAGTTCAAATCATCATCAGCTCTTGAAAACTATCATCTGTGGAGAACAGAGTACAACAGAATCAATATCTACAAACTTTGGAATTTTACCAGTGTTATCATTAGCAAAACCAAATCGTGAAATTCTCAGCCTGCTCCTTCTGAAGCAAAACTCTTCCAGACTTATGTGGGACTTCAGGGCTAAGTTTCAGCATAACTGTTTGACTCATCCTTGGAGTCTCACCAAAGTCCGTGCACAGCCCTGTCAATGGAATTTTCAGGTTGATAACACTTCTATGATTCTCTATGTGGTAATGCCCCCTCCATAGAATCCTGGGTCAGATTCAGAATCTGTCTTTTCTCTAAAAGTCCACTAAAATGTTTTTTGAACTTTCCTGCATGAAGGTCTAAAAGCAATGAGTGGGTGACCCACTCCTCTACAACAGAGATGCCTTCTACCTTCAGGAAGTGATGACCACGTGGGGGGATTAACACATCGGCAGGACTATAGCAGACTTTGTCATCTCCATTTCAGATATGATCACACTGTGTGCAGTGCTATACAGAAAGCTGCATGTACATTATGTATGTTAAAAAATAAAAAGAAAAAGGGTAGAAAAACCCTCCCAAATCCTGCCAAAATGAAACTGTCTCCTGCACATCAAATTCTCCCACTTTGCGAGGGGTGTGGTGGTGATGGAAAAAGTGACAGGAAGAGCAGATCTAGATGTGACAGATGTTAGTCATACTGCTTAATGCGCTCCTGGAAAGCACTCAGATCGTGCAGTGATAAAGGCTGGGTATGAAGCAGAGCAGAACATAATTCTTTCTTTCTCTGTCGTGTTTTGGAGCCTACATCCTCTGCTCTCTCCCTCTCTTGCATGGTGATCATCTTTCTCTCTCATTAGGTCCAAATGTAATTTAACAGATATTCACACTTATCGATTTCATTTGTTCACTCAGCTGGGTGTGCAGGACTAGGGAAATGATCCTTGGTGCCCTAAATCATACATCTACACTTTAGTTGGCATATAAAACCCTAAAAGCTCACAGCTCCCACTAGATTATAACAGTAACCGAACAATAATACAATCTCACCTGTTCTTTCCATTCTTTCTACTCTTCTTCATGTTTCAGATTGCTGTTATTAATTACTTTTTTATTTGTTCAGCATAGTCAAGGCACTCAGCTTAACAAGACACAAATGTAATAACAATCCCTAATCCCTAAAAGAGTTTATGTTAGTAAAAACAAGGGTTACATGTTACTCTAACTCTGCTGACTTATGACAGTTCCCTGTTCTTCTGTCTCTTGCCATGTTTTGAATAATTAGTGAAGGTGCTATTTGCAACATTAATTGCATCATTACATGATTTAACAAAGATTTTTTGGCTGTTGCTGCACATTGGGCTGACTAGGCTATCATTAAAAAAAAAATAACACCTTCCATCAGACAAAGACATTTTTGATACAGTTGAAATTTCAAGCAAGTGATTTAAATCTATTTCACCCTGTGTTTTCTTCCTGAAGGATTTGCTGTAAGGCAATCAATGGCAATGCTTTTTGTTCTTCAAAATTTTGATGTCCTATGCTCTGTTCCTATTCATATTTGTTAGTGGTTTTCACCATTAAATCTTCAAGTACTTTACACACAAAGAGTCATTAGTGACGCCTTGTGGATGGGGAAACTGAGGGAAAGGCTGTGAAACAAGTAAAACCTGGGGTCATTGCATTACATGATCTTTAATAAAAAAATAGCTATGGAAAGAAATCAAGTAATAATAAATACTATTATGCTATGACTGGCTTTGAACAAACTACTGTGTCAGCTTATTCTCAGCTGAATTTTTAATTACCTGGCAATTAGAGCAATGATCACACTCAGTATTAACTTCACTGAAAGGAAGGAAGTATTTAGTCACTACCCAGCTTTATGTAACAATTAAGGTTTTGCTGACAAAAAAAACAACAAACAAACCAAAAACATCCACTGTCTTAACACAAATGGAACAGAATGATTTGAGATGGTACAGAGAGATGGTACTTTGTGCCCAAGTGTCATATATAGATAGCAGTTTATTCTGGGTTTATTTTACTTTTTTTTTTTCCTGTTTTTTAAAATATATTACTTTATGTTATGTTCTTTTAATCTTTATTTTAGATCTCTTCAGATACATTGACTTTATTTAGGAAATAAAATACTTGTTTAGGAAATAAAGGATGGACATGGCTATACCAAAGGACCATCCTGAAGAAAAAGCAACACTATAACTGAAGTCCAGTCCATCTGTACCATAAAGATTAATTTACACCTTGAAACAACTCTGTGCATTTCAACCTTCCTTCTAAACTCTTAACCAGCGGACAATCAAATGTACCCATGAACAAATGAAAGAAAGGCAAATTCAACAAAGACTGAACAAAAATGAGAGGTGCCAACATTGTGAATCTAACATGACATTTAAAAACATCCCTCTTTTTGCTCACTTCTGCAGGAGTTCCCCTGGTCTCATCTGCCTTTTATTTATTCAACCAGCAAATATCTTTTTTCGGGTCAAGGGCTGCATTTTATCCTCATTGTCTAACAAAAGTGAGACCTAATTCTGGGCATTTTCCTGGTATAAAGGCTGTGATCAACATTGTCAATATTAAGAAGCATTCACTTTCAGAGGGAAGCTCTGACAGGCAGCAGGGCTGCTCCATTATCTGTTCTCTTGATTAAACTGTCAGCAACCCTCTCTGCAGATGCATGTGTATGCAAGCGCGGTACTTGAGAAACAACGTAGGGGGAAAACTTGGGAGGCGCAAGCAATGGGACCACATTTTGGCACAAAAGACAAATCCCTGACACCAACGCAATTCCCGAGTGTCTCCTGTTAGCCAGCACAGACCGGCAGAAGACAAGCCAGCGCCAACCCAGGGATGCATCCATGCACATGCTGCTATCTCGCTGCTGCATCGCAGTTGGTGTCTGCGTGGCACAAATCTCCCAGTGTCACATCACTGCATTGGCTCATCTACATCTGGCTTGGGGCTACATTAAGATACATCCTGCAGCGTTATCACCTAGCAGCTAAATTAAGAGGGCAGAGCCCAAGACGAAGCATAGAGAATAAGATATCCCGGACCGCTCATCAGAAGAAAAGGCTGATGCAGGGATCACCTCCGGCATGCTCTGCTGAAAGCAAGAGCCTCTGCAGAAGGTTAAAATTCATCCAGAAATTCTGACAAAATCCTGCTCAGCACACAGCGATTGAAAGCAGAAAGCAAGAGGCAAATCAGTCTCCTGTCCTGGGTGAAATAGTAAAAATAAATACTTGCAGGAGCAAAGGAGAAGCAGTTTGGTAATAAAGAGAATCAACAGCAGGCGGAATGACTTTATGAATATTAAGGGTTAAATTAAATTTTTCTTTGCTTTAGTGGCTGAGTTTAGAGGGTGAAGGGAGCTCCTCAGCCTTTGTTTTGTTTCTTTCTGTAGTGAAAAAAAAAAAAAAGTGAGAGAGACTTCTTGCTCAGGATTAATTATTGAGTATTGTAGGGCTTTATAATATATTTATATACTCCCTAGAGCCTGGTGTGCTTTCTCTCCCCCTCCTTCTGTTTTACTGTGTCATCTCTATCCCAGTACTTTTTGCTCAAATGCCTCATGAGACTACCTGGTATCAACAGAGATGCAAGCTGCCGGCACTCTGTGCAGCTCCCACTAGCCATGCTCCAGCAAAGGGCATCTTGAGCACCTCCCTCAATCCAGGAGTCCAGCACATGGGCTGTGGAGGCTTCCAATTACACAGAAGTCTGATATTCAAACTTGTGTTTCATCTAGAAATATGTTTTACTCCTGTAATTATGAACTGCCGGAGAATCTGATTTCCTTGTGCTTCCTCAACAAGCAATTTGTTTTTCCTTTCAATTTTTTCACTCCCTTTTTCACTATTATAAGAAGCGAAACCAGATCATAACGTATTTAAAGTGGCAGGAGGATTTTGATTAGTATCTGCCACGGAAGAATTTTATTAGATGGACATGCTGTTGCTGGTCGACTCAGGTGACCCAAAGGATGGCACAGAGGTTACAGTTGACAGACAAATACTGAGAGCGGAGAGCAGAGAATGGAAAATGTGAGCTTCCCATGGCCAGGAGTGGGGACACAAACTCCAGTGTTTGCCACTGTTAATGAGTGCTTTGGTGGCACAGTGCCTTTGCCAAAGCCCTAAGCAAACATTAATTAACACATTCATTAACAGTCCTCCACTTGCGGAGATGTGGAAAGAGGTGAAGGAGGTGAAATCTTGGCCTCATTGACCTCAATAATGGTTAGGTCAAGCTAGCCAGAGCTTTACCCCAAAGTGGTTTTCTATAGACTACGCAGAAAATACAGCTCATCCCAGAAGCATTCCTATGGTTTCCCACTGTTGTTATGCTGGTGATAGTAAGAGCCCTGATTTAAGTGGCTGCTTTGTCAAATAGAACACTAGAGCTGTTTCTGTATAAATCTACATTTTTGGTTTACCCCTGGAACCTGAGACAATAGTAAGAAAAATGTTTTTTAATGGAGATGATGCCAACTTTGTTTCTTTGTTCTGTAATTGGTATCTCCTACAACAGATACTGCATCTGGACTTTTTTACTATTAGTAGCATGAAAACAGTAAATGAATATCTGAGACATTGGCCACAGGCAGTAACTAGGAATATTTAGCACTGTTAAAAAATACCCTATATAACATTTTATAAAATTGAGATATGTAGAGTTCACATCACTTGTATATTAAATCAGAAGTGAGCCTATATCTTGGCTATTGTGTACCTATATACACTTCAGTATAGACACAAGTTGTAGCAAACAACAACAAACTATGAGGATATTTTGCAATCTATTGAATAAATGGCATGAATTTAAAAAATTACATGATCAAGCACTTATACAAGGGATAACAGCTTTATTGACCTACCAAACAAGCACAGTTTACAAGTTATTTAACTTTTGCATGTGAAGGTAGGGAAGCTATTGTAGTCTGTTATCTTAAGAATATAGATCTGGTAATGAAGGATGAATATTTGCCCAAATGCAAACATTTGTGATGTGCAGATGTCTTAATCTGAGCTAGCCTGGGGTTCTTTTGTATAACTCAGGCTTCACGGAGAGGAAATATGCCTCCTGAAGGAGAATCGCTTCATCTTAAAACAAACCTTTGAAATAACTTAGATGTGTCTTATCTCATTTTTCTCTACTCATTCTGGAGGAAATCCAGACAACCAGCTTAGAGATAGTCACCAGAACAGTAGATATCTAAAGTTAGGGGAAGCAAATCTTATCCCTGGTAACTTCTGATACTTCCCCAGCAGCATCTCAAAGCAACTATCCCCAAATTGTTCAAAATACTTATCACTGAAATAATCTAATTCAAACTGGCCAATGCAGAGAGATAACTACTTGCAGACAACTACTCAGACCACCTGAGATACCATCCTGTGGAGTTACATTTCTTTCTCTATCTCCTCTGACTAGATAAGATACTTAAATTTCATGTGGCTACAAACAGGGAAAAAAATTCCCTGAGGCTGAATGTCTTCCCATGGTTCAGTGAACCAGAGGCTGATTTCAGTTTAATTATATCCTGCAATGTTTTGGGGACCATGGAACGGTTTACCTTTATCCTTGATACACCCTGCCTGTCTTAAAAAGGATGCGTCACAACAAATGATAACATCTCGATCACTTGATCTTTAGAAATAAGACAATATTACTTGAGGTTACATTTTCAAAACACCAGTGAACTTGTATGGATCAGTTTTCAGGAGTCAGACTTGGAACGAGAGCTATTTTCAGAACTCCTCTCTGGTCCTGGTAAAACGCAGTGGTTCTTGCAAAGCGTTTTGGTATTGGAGCTCAGAATAATTCGTTGTTTTAAAAATGTAGTTCCTAGTATCAAGTACTGTCTATGGATACCTGGAATAACTCCAGGCAAACATATTAACATTTTGGTTATATTTGTCACGTGTCAATATTTTAAAATCATTTAATTTACAGATGGCTGTGTCCTGACTTAATTAAAGATGTGATTCTTTCTAAATAGTTGAAAAAAATACTCTCTTCAGATTAATTTTGCAGACACTGCTTCAAAAGATTCCTTGCTGCCCTTACACTTCCATCTCAGCCTGCTTTCGCCTTCTGCCAGTTGGATCTTCATGTAAGAAAGAATTTAGCCCTTTGGTTTCTTAGTTTTACCAACCTCAGATACATCTCTTCTGCTGTCAGCACAAATCCATTGCAAATTAAATAGAGTCAGCTGCCTTTGTTTTTCTATAGGTAAGTAAATATTTTTTTTCAGTGAATCAACAGACTGGTCCATATTCCAATTTTAATGTTTCTGTTAACCAGTTGAGACTGTACAGGGTCATGCAACAGAGTGATCAGTGAATATCTGTAACTCAGCTGTTATAACACAAAAGATTAATGCTGCACATTCTAACCAGAAAGAAGCTTCCAGATTGAAGTAAATCTTTGCCATGTGTGACTTTATATGCAGTACCATGAAGACTCTTTACTAATTCAAGAAATAACAAGCCTGTTGTCTTTGCAGTTTAACTTCCTTGAGCCTGCACATTTATGTTAGAGGACAAGACTGTATTCAGTTATAGGTCTCAATGGTAATCCCTTTTAATACGTTCAATAAATGAGAAGCACATATCCTATCTCCCTTTCTGATCCAACTCTCAAGATCAACGTGATGTCAGTATTTCATTCCTGATAATCGTTTTCTTAACCACTGGATTTTTCTAAGATGACCTCCTGGGTTGCTGCTTTGTTTTTGTGTTTGCTCAGTCTCCATACAACACATAACTAACTGTATTTAGTCAGGCACTTCTCTAGCTCCATTGTCAGTAGGCTTAATGGAAATGACCCATTCTCCTTCCAATAATAATTCTGGAGTGTATCCAACACAGGGAAGCATCAGCTCCTGTCTCCACTTTTTTCTTTCCTTTCAAATGTACATTTTTTTCCCCATTAGGACTCTTCTGGTTTTGTGTTTCATTCAGTACACATTGACTGCTAGGACTGAAGTAAAAATGTAATCAGTGTGAGAAGAAGCATTAAAATCCAAGTACCACTAATAATGTATTTTCCTAGGAAGAATTAACAAATAACTGTGCTGTTTTGTCAAACTGTGTCTGTTTGCTTCTAATGGAACTTTCTAACCTTCTACCTTTAAAGTCTCACAGCAAATAAATCTCATACAATGCCAGGCAGAGTTCAGCCTGTAATAACACAATGCATAACTTTGAGCCAAAGGAGGCTTTCACGAGCCAAAAAGAAAGCCTGATGGAAGATCTCAAATCCGGCTTCCTTTAGGCATGTCAGTGCTGGCCTGAGCCAGCATGAGGCAGTTGGTGCCAAAACTGCATCCAGCTCTTTAACATGGAATCATGGAATCATAGAGTCATAGAATGGTTTACATTGGAAGGGACCTTTAAGATCATCTAGTTCCAATACCCCTGCTGTAGGCAGGGACACCTCCCACTAGAGCAGGTTGCTCACAGCCCCATCCAGCCTGGCCTTGAGTGCTTCCAGGGAGGGGGCAAATGCTTCCAGGAAGGGGGCATCCCAGTTGTTTCTTTGATCACCTGATTCAGCTGGGTGAATAAGGGTGATTTCCAGCTTCAGCCTGGTTCAGCATGTGGGAAACTTGGATCAAATGACATTCACTGCTTGTGGAAAGTTCAATTCATAGATTTCAGTCTATGCCAGAGTGCCCAGAGCATGTATAAGGCTGCTGAAGGTGTACTATATGAGCCTGCTTAAGGTAGGACAACAGGTAGGAAGACAGCAAGATTTGGATGGCCAGAGGTAAAGCAAGAAGGGTTTAGTTGTCATTTAGTGCCAAGAACATCTGGTAGGGGAAGGGAAAGGAGCCCTTATCTCCTGTTCCTATTCTGTTTTTATGAGTCACATTTATGTATTTCTGGCAGTATAGCGTATGTTAAATGGTCTTCTTATACAGCAGGAGTGACACAGTGCTAATACAGCCAGAGAAATCTCAAATTTAGTGCAGTTCCCTACATCAGGTATCCCTGTGCCACCCTCCTTTGTTCAATGCAGGCAGTTTGACATTTGATTTGATTCCTGGATTGCTCACAGGGATGTCAGCACTAAAATCCAATGTAAGATAGGTATTAGGTTCCTGAATTCTTGCTGGGTGTAATCCTCTAGGCTTCACCTCTGATTATCCAACATACTATAACACAGTGAAGGAGAGGTTGAGTGAATTGCCCAGTGTTTAACAAGGAGGCTGATGGAGAAAGAGCACTGGATTTAGTGCTTGCTGTCATTTCCATGAACAGAATACCGAGCTCTACTGCTTCATGAAGCTGAAAGTGACACGACAGTAAACTAGGTGGGAGGCAAAAAGGGCAAGCTGGGAAAACTCAGGAAGAATAAAAACTAGGGTTTTATTGTATTTTTTATTTTCAGAATGAAAATTATTGTAAAAAACACTCCTACTCTGTTATGAAATATGAATGATTTGATTTGGTTTTCTTGGATATGTAGATACGGAGAAAAGATTAGCAAGATGTTGTAAATATAAGGACTAGATTAATATATTCAGATGCATTTCAACAGTTTGTGGGTACTTCCGAGCTAAATCTGGGCTGGTGGCTTTGTCATTATTCCAAAATGTACACAGTGGAAGTTCTTTTTTCAATCATAGCATTCAAAATATTATTTTAATCGGGAACAGTTTACCCCATCCTTCTAAAGTGGAAACAGGAGTGGAATTCAGTCAATTTCACTGAGTCTTGGAACTTGTTATTCTTTGTCAGCATTTTAAACTGATAAAGAAGGCTGAATATATTTCTACACTGGAGTCCTGTGGACACGAGTGACATAGCCTTAAGGCTAACCATGCATGTGCAGAGGGCCAGTCATCCCCTGTTGACAATGAAAAGCTTGCACAAAGACCAAGAATAAAGCATTAGTCAAATAAATAACAAATGTTTCTTATCAGTTACCCCAAGTTTTGAGAATATTTTTAGCTTCACAAGTAACAGCTTTTTTATTCTGCCTTACTTCTTGTACTGTTTTTCTCCTTCCCTTTATTCATCCCTCTCCAATTTTTTTATACTTTAATTTTTCTTTATTATACTATTTCCTGGTTTCTCAGCTTGGCCTTTATCTCACAAAGTGATCGGCATTTTCGTAGGAAATTATTACATGAGAAAGTTTTATACTCTAGTGTAGCATCCCAAAGAAAACTGAGGTGAGAAATGTGCGTATCACAAGGACATGGTTTTAGGCCATTGTCTCAATAAAATAAACACTGAATCAGTGGCTCTGCACATTTGGGAAGTTTTTCTTCCAAATTCAAGAATATACTTCAGATATGGATGTGAAAAAACAAGCCAACAAATAACCTTCCAAATCGGAATGTGCCATAAACATATGAAGCAGAATGGAATCAGCCCTCAGGAAGGTTGTTTAACACCTCTACTCTTCATATCATCTTGTCTCTCCTTGATTCAGGCAAACTGCTAAAAGCTCGCTGCCAACCTCATAGGACTCTTAAGCAACTACGTTTATCCAAGCATTTTGCAGAAATGATCTTCACAACAGCTGGGTGCTGTAGACACACAATTACTCCTTGTTTTACAACTGGGAAGTTGAGTCATGGTGAAACTAAATGGCTTGGCCAGAAGTCATTCAGTGAAAGCAGTGGCAGAGCCAAGTGGTCTCAACTCTGTCTCTATCATGGATCAGTTGTCTGTATTTTCTCTCTCTCTGTCATTCTTCAAGGACGTTCTAAATACGCTGAATTTTGTTTTGACAATTTTGAAATACGATTTTTTTTTAACCGAGTTCAGATATATTCCATTTGTACCATCTGCAGAAATTCACAAAGCTGCAGTTTAACTTGGCTTTTGTTGTATTGCAGTGAAACAGAGAAGATTTAATGAAACTCATATTCCATCCCATTCATAGTGAAGAATGAATCTTACTTTACAGTGCAACAATTAATATCGATTGTATTACTTGAAAATGTAAGGGACTGCACATATATTTTTTCTGTGAATTGGTGTTCTAGCAAGAACCTCTATTTATTAAAGCTATTGAATGTGATCAAAGAAGTGAATCTTTAAAGTAAATAGTTCAGTGTATAAAATTAAATATCAAGATTCATTCTTTTTAGAGAAATGGTACATCTATCTATAAGGCAGAAAGTGGAGAGAAAATCTGTAGTGAGAATTGCTCACAGTTAAGTGGACAGTTTGGAATACAGCAGAGAGGATTTAATTCTCTGCTAATTACATGCGTATGAGCAAATCATAGGCACTCTGCTTCTCAGTTAGCCATATTCAAGTAATGCTTCATGGTACATCTCTAACCCAGAGGAGACAGTGCCAATTTACTCAAAACATTTGTGCTAAAGTTACAGATGTATCCATTCTCAAAATGGGGATCTTGCCTCTGTTCCCTGGAATATAGTTGGACAAAGAGGGAAAGAAGACTCGCTGTGAGGGATCCACTAGAACAAGTCTGAGGAGGTAGCTCCAGGAAGGTGGCAGACAGTGCACGAGCATGTGAGGAGGGTCCTACAAGTGTCACAATCCTTCCTTGCCCTTAAGTAAAGCCTGTCACTATCACTCCATCCTCTTGACACCCTCCTCCTCCTATCTGCGTTGTGAACTGCACTTTCAAGAAAGAAGAATCAATCTTGGGCCTGGAATCTGATGCACAATCGCTGAACAGATGTACCGGGTCCCTCAGATATAAATGGAGCTCTACAAAGTTGCTAACTGCTGGGATTCCGTGACACAGGTGTACATATGATGAAGCTCCTTTCCC